>NW_028178801.1:0-87500 GCF_964030765.1 Micromesistius poutassou | reverse complement strand
CAACCTGGTCCATCTACAGCCACTGTCCACCCCCCCGGTCCAACAACAGCCGGTGACACCCCGCACCATCAGAAGGTGGTCAGATGGAGAGAGCCCCGAGAGGCTGGATGGGCTGACCAACCCGCATGGTGAGGACGTAGAGGCCTCCCCTGTCAAGACTGTCCTGTTACCCTAACAACAAGCCCTGGGTAACGCAGGAAGTCACTGCTGCCCTCAACAGGAAGAAGGCTGCCTTCAGAAGCAGGGAGGCCATGAAGGCAGCACAGCAGGAGGTGACACGCCGTGTGAGGGAGGCTGAGGACAGCCACAGGAGAAAGGTGGAGGTCTGGGAAGGTGTGAGGAGCATCACAGGTCAGACCAGAGCCACAGGGGGGATAACGGAGAGGGCCAACCAGCTGAATGACTTTGTCAACAGGTTGAACCAGCCCTTGTCCCCCCCCACCCCCGCCCTCACTGCAGCCATCTCTCCTCCTTCCCACCTCCCCCCTGACCCCACAACACCCCCCCATCTCCTCCCCCCCTCCCCCTCCTCCTCCTCCACCTCAACACAATCCCCGCCTCTTCAGAAAGGAGGCACATAAAAATACGTTGCTACATGCTAAAAGTTTCCATCCACCTTCACTAACTAAGAACATCCCATTCGGACAATTCCAGAGGTTACGTAGGATCTGCCACAACGATCAAGAGTTTGACACTAAAAGTAAAGAGATGTACAATCGTTTCAGAGAACGAGATTACTCCTCCAAAGTTCTGGACACAGCTCTGGTGAGGGCCAGCTGTGTTGAACTAATTCTCTGCTCCATACAAAGACATTAACTGCTACAAAGGACAGGGTTTCTTCTTTATCAAATGCGGTCAAAATGTGTGAAATAGTAGTGAAGGCAAAAGGGTTTAGTCAAGTCACACAACACACAGTCACTACTAACCATTTCATCAATGGTAAGACTACATATGTTACACACACACACACACACACACACACACACACACACACACACACACACACACACACACACACACACACAGTCACTACTAACCATTTCATCAATGGTAAGACTACATATGTTATACACACACACACACACACACACACACATACATGGGGAGGAGGTACGGGGAGGAGGTAAATCTAAGGTAGGTAGACCTAAATCTAAATCCTATATCTAAATCTACATCCTAAATATAAATCTACATTTTATATCTAAATATAAATCTTATATGTAAATCTAAATCTAACCCTAAATCTAAATTGAAATCCTGAATCTAATCCTAAATCCATACAACAGATGTACTAATTCTCCTCCATATACTAATTAGCTCTGACTCCTGTCTGTCTGTCTGTCTGTCTGTCTGTCTGTCTGTCTGTCTGTCTGTCTGTCTGCCTGCCTGTCTGTCTGTCTGTCTGTCTGTCTGTCTGTCTGTCTGTCTGTCTGTCTGTCTGTAGGTCAGACCTGCAGAGCCGATTTAAGATTTATATTTATAGTTAAAGATTTATGTACGATTTAGCTTCAGATGAAACACTTGGATTCAGGATTTAGATTGATGGAGGAGAGAGACAGACCATCAGGTCCTTTGAGGAACATTTTCTGACAGTGTTTCCATCTCAACCACTGCACTGCAGCTGTGTCCTTCCACTCAGCTGATCTTATTGTCCCATAAGCACAGTGAGGATCTCAGCTCATCTCCAGCGCTGTTATATAACAGTAGGAGCTGGACTCACGTGTCCTCCCCTGCAGTCAGGTCCACGAAGACGGGACTCTGACCCGCTGTCCTCAACAGCTGGTTGAAGTGTGTCTGACCGAGGTGACACACACACACACACACACACACACACACACACACACGCACACGCACACGCACACGCACACACAAATTACCATACAATACACACATGAACTTATCTACATTTTTTTTTTTTTAACCAAGCTGCTTGCATAGGCTAATATAATATATGTATGTATATTGAATTTAGAATTACTACTCATTGTCAGTGAAGTCTATTTTAATGCAACCCATTCTGACTTAACTCCAAACCTAATAAAAATAAATTGAACTATAGGTTGTACTATATATTAGTGTAACTTATACGCGGTATTACAAAGTGGATTTTACCGCTACGAGGAAAGCCAGTCGACCAGACGTCCCACAGCCGCTCAGTACAACAAGGCTGTCTGGCGCTCCCTGGTGGCGGAATCACAATGACACAGCTCTACCGTTTATTCTCCAACAGAGACGGACGGACGGACAGGCGGTCGGACAGAGGGAGACATTTGTCAGGCCTCAACAGACCTTGAGGATGTCTGCCGCCTTCACTGCGACCGCCAGCAAGGTTTTCATCACACTGTCGCTGAGAAGTTTCTGTTTTGAAGGAATACAAAATAAACAATTATGAGCAGTTAAGTCACCATTGTGAAGTCCGCTGGTTTCTCAGCAGGTCTGGGGTTGACATTTAACACATTCTTTAGTGTGAGATGAGACGTATGTTTGCTTTGAGGAGAAAAACTAATAAAATAAAACATTCAGGGCCTCTACGATAGATAATGTGGTACAACATGTTGTGTTCTTGTAACCACAGACGTACCAGCTTGTATTGTACGATTTCAACTACATTCCCTCATACTATGATCACTTGTTTAATGATGATAAAGATTTATATATCTGTCCATGTTAACAAATACACAATAACAAAAACACCTAACGCCGTTATTTTAAACGGCGTTATTCCAAACACTGCTCAGATGAAGCGCTGGGAAGGATTTAAGCACACGGTTTCCACACCGCGGGCGCGGTTATCCACCGCAATAATAATTTTATTTGAAATGAAAACAGTAATTGTTATTGACAACATTTTTATCGCGGTTTACCGTTACACCGGTAACCGTAACATCATACTGTTGTATACTGCTGTTCTGCCATGTGATGGCTCAGTATGTGTGTTTCTATACATTAAACACAATGTTCAACATTTCATCTGTGGTGTTTCTTTGGTAAAATACAGTACACAGAAAAGCCTATGGATGGAACAAGGTTGAGGTACAAAAATTTGATATTTTAAACATCACATCAAATTTCTGTACCTTGAACTTGTTCCACCCATTTGCTGTTCTACAAAGTTTCACTGGTATTAGTAGATGGTTAACAAACTATTAACAACTGATCTGTAAAGTGTGAGTTAATATATTAGTTAAGTATTAGTTATTAGCTTATGTATGTTATTGGGACGTTATTCTAAAGTTATAACTATTCCTCATTTACTAACTAGTTAATAAATGAGGAATAGTTGCAACTTTAGAATAACGTCCCAATAACATATATAAACTATTAACTGATACGTAACAAGTCATTAGTAAGTAATTTACTAATAACTTGTTCATGATCTATTACTAATTTATAAGGTATAGTTATAAATCATTAACATACAGTTAACAAGTAATTTATAACTCATTAACTAACAGTTTATTAATGATCTATTAACTATCTACAAAGCATCATTATAAATCCTTAACAAACACTGTTAACAAACACTTAACAAGTCATTAATAACTCATTAATTAACAGTTTACTTATGATCTATTAACTAGTTATAACGGATAGTTATTATGAAGTGTTACCCTCTTCCTTTCATGGTTCATCATCATCAACTTTTAGGAAGCCCCATAAAAAGGAGAGGGAGAGGAGGGGGAGACGGGGGGGAGGAGGGAGATGGGGGGAGGGGGAGACGGGGGGGAGGGGGAGACGGGGGGAGAGAAAGATGAGAGAGAAAGAGAGCGAGAGGGAGAAAAAGAGAGAGACAGGGAGAGTAAAAGAGTGAGAGCGAGAGACTATAACTGCCAGAGACACTGACGCAACAGCAGTGTGTGTGTGTATGTGTGTGTGTGTGTGTGTGTATGTGTGTGTGTGTGTGTGTGTGTGTGTGTGTGTGTGTGTGTGTGTGTAGGGGTGCAGCAGGTGCTGCAGCACCCCCTGGTGGCGGAGCTAAAAAAAGGTATCTTCTAAATATCTGTGGTTCTTTTCCAGCTCGCCCTCTCCCCCTCCCCCCCGTCTCCCAGCTGGAGGAGGGTCCTCAGACACACTGACACACCTCCACACCTTCAGGACCTCCTTCACCCAGGAGGACCTCCTCCCTGGGTTTGGGGTATGGGGGGGGTGGTTCCTCACTGTCTGTGTCGGTTGTAGGAAAAAAAAAGGGGGGACGGGCGCACGCACACACACACACACAATAGCTCCGCCATTCTCTTAAGAGACACACACACACAATAGCTCCGCCATTCTCTTAAGAGACACACACACACGCACACACACACACACACACACACACACAATAGCTCCGCCATTCTCTTAAGAGACACACACACACGCACACACACACACACACACACACACACAATAGCTCCGCCATTCTCTTAAGAGACACACACACACACGCACACACACACAATAGCTCCGCCATTCTCTTAAGAGACACACACACACACGCACACACACACACACACACACACAATAGCTCCGCCATTCTCTTAAGAGACACACACACACACGCACACACACACACACACACACACACAATAGCTCCGCCATTCTCTTAAGAGACACACACACACACACACACACACACAGTACACACACACACAGTTTCCCCCCCCCCCCACACACACACTTTGTCTTTATTAAAGACACTTTGTCTTTATTAAAATCAGTAAAGTGTACAAACATTGTAACATGTTATTCAGTATTCAGAAGAATGTACTTCAATGAATACACACTATGGATTATTATGTTATCAAAATGGATCCTTTAAACATTTCTACATGACTCTAACTGTTGGTGTGATAGCATTGAAGGTTAGTTAAGGTGTTGAGGAGAAAACAGACATTGAACAGTATAGTATATGTAATGTAATCATTCATAATGGGTTAGGTTTCTATAATAGACAGGGTTATTCTCTTAATTTCTCTTTAAAGGTTTATCTTGTTGGATTTGATTCTTCTTCGTACACCCTTTACAGGTGGGTATTCACACACAAACAAACGTGCAAAAAAAAGTGCATCACTAATGGTCTATTCTGCTGCAACACGTCCAACACAGCAGTCCAATACAAACAGGCTACATAACTGTAGGCCTATAATAGTGATGGCTAAATACATGCCATATAACATACAGTTAGATAAATAATTACAATGATGTGTGTAGGTAGTTACATGAATCAGGCTTTAGGCCTTCATTAGTATGTAATTAGTATGTAAACCAATTGATTTGATACATGGTCTATTTTGAACACAAGCGAGAAGCGCACCATAGCACCATCTGCTGGTTAGATGATGTCACTGCAATTGGCTGACCTGAAAAACATGGACTGGAGTTTTAAAACACCTTGAAGGTCTTTTCATGTCACTCTCACATAAGTGATTCTCTCACATATAGAGTAGGCCTAGACTACATAACACAACTCAGAATTTAATATGTCATCCATCAAAGATTGATAAAGAAAACATGCTATTTAATATGATAAAATGTTTTTGAAAACAGCTTTATTAGCACACATTAGCACAGAGATTCTTTCAGGATTGAGTGGGCGTGGCAGTAATACAGTTGGAGCAGTTTGATTGACTGCTACAGGAACCAACCGGGTCCATCCTCCTGGCCTTCATCGTTCTGTATTGTCCCTGATGGTATTCTAAAATACAATTAATTAAAAACAAACACCATTTGCCACAGGTGTCGCTCACTAATCACCGGTCTGCTACTTGTATGTTGGCCTGCATGAGTAGAGTAGAGGATCTTTATAATCCCTGCTGGGGCAATTCAATTTACAGTAAACAGTTAACAAAACATAAAAAAACAATTAAGATTGGGTCCTGAAACACATACAGCTATAAGGAACATGAAAACACAATAAGATTAGGTCCTTAAACACATACAGCTATAAGGAACATGAAAACACAATAAGATTAGGTCCTTAAACACATACAGTTATAAGGAACATGAAAACACAATAAGATTAGGTCCTTAAACACATACAGTTATAAGGAACAATAAAACACAATAAGATTAGGTATTCGTCAGGTTCCCGGACCAGCAAATAAAAGTAAAGAACTGTATAGGGTGAATAAAACATTTTCAAAAGTGAAAAAAATACTAAAAAATACTTAGGAAAGGGGCCTTGATGCATCCTTTAACCCACCTTTAGCATAGGTTACTCCTGACCAACCTTTACGACAGGAAAGGAGATACTTATATCCCATAATCCTTGACATATTATGGGCGAATATTTAAAGCAGCAGGCCACCGACGAAGTTCACTGACTCTACGCGAAGACGCATGAGAGACACAGTAAAGCAGAAGAAGAGAAGAGAAGAACACCTGGCTAACTTCAAGAATGTGAAGTTAGCCAAGTCCGATCTAAGTGATTCTCACTGTTGGCGACAACCTGGATCAAAAGAGCACTAGTCCCATCTTCGGAAAATTGTAATTTCACGCTAGAGACTTACGTCAGCAATACTCGCCATTGCACAATGACGTTGGTTAAGAAAGTGGAGTCAAATTCATTTTAAACAGCGCTGTCTTTCCCTATGTTCGAAAGGAAGCACCTTTTCATCTCGCCTTGACCCGATGACGTTTTCCACAGAGGTTAAGGAAAGGAGGCATAAAGGTTAGGAGATTTGACTTTCTGAATTGGGCCCTGGTCCTCTTCATCAACCACGGTGGAGTCTTCAACTGCCTCTTCATCGCGTCAGCGTCATCACATTCCTTCAATGACATCATGCATTGAGTCATCTATATAGTATCTATTTCTGCAGCTTGCATTCGTAAATCAAATAGGCAAAAAAAACTGACGGACAACTTAACCATTTCTTATGCTTCAATACAAGGAATCTTCCTACTTCCAGTCTACTTAATTAATACGCTACTGTCTAGAGAATTCAGGCTCTCTACTCACTATAAGGAACACATGCTTCCACCATTCTAAAAGAACCTGAGCTCACATTTCTACCTGCAGGATCTTAGAGCCATGAGTGAAACCATAAATTATGTTACACATGAATCCACCGAAGTGTCAATGTTGACCCAAACTATGTCACCCATTACTAGCTGCCTCTTGGGGAAACTGTAAAATAAAAAGACCTGAATACAGATTGTGCTGGTTAGTGGATTATTTAAAATGTCAAGATAAGAATTATGTCAGCTTGTTTTACAAACTCTGTGATCACAACCATACCAAAATGACTTTAAAATATGTAAAAGTTGTCTGGGTAAAGGAGGTATCAGGGGAAAACATTGTGTACGTATGTACTAGCACAGGCAGGAGGTCCTATTCTAACATGTGTTCAAAAAAAATGTCACATATTGTCAAATCAAAGTTGGCAGTGACAATTTCTTTAAAATAGTAGTAGTAGCTCATAGTTATAACCCAGCCACACCCTAACCCTAACCAGTAGGAGAAGAGATCAGACCCAGGGTTGAGCATAAGTATTTGTCCCTAACCTTCATACTATCAATCATAATCTGACTTGCTTCCGCTCCTTTCCCGGTCACTGTGTCGATCAGACAACGTGCCTGGTCCGCTTTGATCACATTGATCACAGAGTTCTTTTCCTCGGAACTGAGCACTTTATGTTGAAAAAGGTCATCCAGGATACATTTGATAACTGGCTCTGAAACTCTCTCCACAAAGTCAGAACGGATCCTTGAAAGCTCTGGAAGAGAAATCATAAAGCAATATAAAATGACGGTGTGCAAACATGATAGTTGATTAATTAAACTCTTCTTTATTGGGGTAAATATAAAACCATTCACCATCGCACCAGCTTGGCCATTCATAACCAGTGTTGGGAACGTTACTTTAAAAAAGTAATTAGTTATAGTTACTCACTACTTGTTCCAAAAAGTAACAGAGTTAGTTACTGAATTACTAATAAAAGTAACTAGTTACCAGGGTTAAGTAATTATTTGCGTTACTGTAAAAAAAAAAAAGAGTAGCTTTATAGATGCCTGTGTCGTTGTGAGATGCTTCATTAGATTCGTCGACAAAGTCTTTGCTCCTGGACATAATGTTCACTTTACATGCAGGTTCTTAGTAACACACCGCATTTAACGTTCAGTAACGATAATGGCGTTGTAACGATGGAAACAGTAATTAGTTAGATTACCCCGTTACTGAAAAAATAACGGCGTTACCTAACGCCGTTCTTTTAAACGGCGTTATTCCAAACACTGCTCATAACATAAAAAAAACATTGACAAAATTGATGATCGATCATTTAAATCTTGTCTCCAGTTCAGATAAATAATTAAAAAAAACATGCATATCATAGGCCAGGCATTTTCAAAAGTGAATTGTTGGTCCTTTGCACATTGTTAAGATAACCACACCTTACCTTCCATAGTTTATAGTAACGTGGATTTGTGCCGATTCCATATACTTTACTTTTTTCCTCACACACATCCTTAAGGCTACTTGCTGATTTTTTATTGGTTCGAATATTTTCATTGACATTACGAATTTCTCAATTTAGTGTCGAGAATAATACTATTTTCTATCACTTTAATGTGTAGAAGAGTTTTTACCCAAACGCGATACAGAGACCTACAAAGGGGTTTTGAGGCCTGCACGGGTCTGCAGGGTTTTGCAAACCCACACCCGCCCGTTCCCGCAATACTTAAAACCGCATATGACCCGTGTTCCGACAGTAGCGCAAATTACATTTCGCACCCGACCAGACCCGCTATAAATTGATACCGATGCATGACCCGCAACCAAAGGAAAATTGGACACAAAAGATGTAACGCCGGGGAATTACACTATCTGGTGTTTGGCGTGGTGCTTTAGATTGCTGTGCAGAAAAAGCACATCATCCACTGTGGACGGTTTTAGTCGACTCCTCCTGAATAACATCCAGCACCGGAGACGTCTCGCTCGCAATCGCAAAACCCGGGACCGACCCGCGCTGTTCAGGCGTCCGACCCGACCCCCACCCGCGTCCGACACAGTACGTTACAGTACGGGTCACCCGTCGGGTACCCGTGGGTACCGGAACCCGTGCAGGACTGTTCTGAGGTACCCTTTCATGGCTTGCTGGTATGTTTACATTTTTCAGCCTACAATTTTTTTAATTGCAGGCTGTAAGTGAACAGTAAACCAATATAATCAAAGTCAATATCGAAAAATTTGGTGACGTCTTTACGTTATAATTCGAGATGCTCCGATCAGCATTTTTGGGCCCTATCACCGATTTCCGATCACCAAAATCATGATCTGCTGATTGCCGATCACAGAATGGCAGGGTAATGGGAATCTATTATATATATATGGAAGATTCCATATCTTTTATATATAATCTGGATAGCAGGCAAGCACCAGTTTCTGTTCCAATAGACTCTTTATTTTTTCTCTTTGGATCCCCTGTGACTGAAACACGTCGCTCAATGCGTTCATCAAAGCCTCCGCAGAATGTGACTGTCATATACGGTACTGAAATGTGCCTGCGCGCATACTGCTGTTTTTACTGTACTGAAATGTGCCTGCCACATACTGAGCTATGCAAGTGCTCTGTAAACTAAACTTAACGTTAAACTGCCTCCTTTGCCATCATTACAGTGACCCTTGAAATCCTGGCAGTGTAGCACAATGTTTTAGACGGGAGAACTCATGCTGCCACTGGCAAGTTCTGATTAAAAAAAAAAAAAAAGTTGCGCAGGTAATTTACGTCAAGTGATCGGCTTTTTTGATCAGCGCTTTTGGGGTTCTCCGATCACGCTATTTTTAGCCAATATCGGCCGATCATGATCGGCCCCCGATCGATCGGAGCATCTCTAATCATAATCATTCTTTAAACTTAACAATACAGTAGCTTTAATTTATATTAATTATTTGGCATGATCAAACACAAGTCTCTAGCCATTTTGGTGTCTGAAGCATAGATGCAAACATAGTTATTAATCCTTTAGTAAGGATACACAATGATTTATAAATAAACACATCTGAAGCATCGATGATAGATAACGGTTGTACTGTTCAACTACATTAAAAAGGTCAGGAATCTTGGTTTGAATTATTTTTATGGGAATTTCTTATTCTAGTTTTATGTGTGGTGTAGACAACTTGAATAAATAAAAATGGTTGCAGTCTAAAATATAGTCGAATTGATTCCCTAACATCCAATTATGGACAAATGGACAAGCCATTCCAAATGTACAGGGTGGATTACGTGTTTTCATAATTGATGAACTGTGAATATTTGATAGAATTACAGCAAAAATGGGTCTGCATTAGTTCATATTGGCAATAGACACATTACTGCAGTTGTAACATACAATTAACTCACCTTCATCAGGCTGTGTTGCATTGGAGGTAGCTGGAGAGCTGCATGTTGCTTGACCTGCAGGCTGTGTTCACACATACAGTTTATCCATACTTTTACACCACTGCATTAAGTCCAGTCATTCTACTGCATATAATGTAGCCCTGTACAAATGAACATTATATCATTTGACTAAGAACTACATTTAATTAGTAACAAGGTGTAACTGTAACGTTTAACAATAATAACTAGAAAATGCATTTCCTGCAGGAAATGCGGTGAATGCAAAGTGAGGTTGAAATATGAAATATGTATATGCCGCGCACAGTGGAAGTGAGTGTGTGCGTGGTAGTAACTTGGAAAAGTATGTTATTGCCCTTATTCCTTCACATCTAGTTCATCAAGAAAAGCTCACAAAATAATGAAGCTTGTACCGTTGGACTCTGTGGAGTCTCAGCTTTCATATGACATATAGTTTGTGTAGATAGCATGACATGAAAAATATCGATTAGCAATAAGCTTCTACCGGAAGTACACCAGATATGTAGCAAGCACCTAGCCTCTAGCCATATAAACGGGAGTCTTCACACACAAACACCCGATACTTAATCATATTTCCAATCAATGAATAATTTTAGCGCCAATGTAACAAGAAATACCTTAACCGTTTAAACTCTACATTGTGTTTCTAGGTTAAATATTGACATTAGGCTCCGCAACGTCTGAAATGGTTAGCTTTTGTGATAGCGAGGTGGCTAAAAGTTGGATATTTAAGATATTTAAGGTTTTAAACGTTGGATGTTTAAAAAACTATAGTTAGAAAACTAGTCGCTCATAATTCCAAGCAAATATGAACATTTTACAATTGGAATGGAGTCTCTAGCTAAAAAAACTTGGAGGAGTAGGGTGCTTAAGGGAATAAAGTAGAATAAGCCTAAGAAGAAAAATCGTTGAGTGCTGCATGCAGCACTCACCGAATAATGACAATATAGTAGTGTATTATAAACTAGAATGTGTTTCGTCCTAACAAACTGCGAGAGTGTGCTTGCTAAAATGCCGCAGATGGTAAACCGCCCAATCTGGCAACACTGCCTGCACGTCCTCCACGATCTAACCTCAGCGTAAATCAACGAGACCAACTGAAAACGAAGCCCATATTGAATATCGGCAGATATCGAAATTCTGTTTCGATATTATTGAAGATACAAGTGTGTAGATTTGTTAAATGGTTTGAACAAAGGTAAACGGTTGAAAATTGATTTAGTTACGATATATTAAGTAGTTGAAGTGTCAGAAGTGTCAATGACTTACATCAGAAGTATTCTTTTCCCATAGACCTGGTTTCTCCTCGCTGGGCCAATCATCTAGAATTTGCCAGATAAAGGATCATCAGAGTCTTAAGATGCAAACCACAAAAAACATTTCAATTGTATCCAATTTGTTACCTTCTCTGATTGTAACATTCAAAAAAGGTTGGTCACAGACTTCGTCCTTGAGAAACAATTTGAAAGGAGGAAGATTCCCAAAGCGTGCTACAAATAAGCCTTTCAGCGCCAACACAGCAGTGGTGAATTCTAGATTCTGTGAACACACACAAGCACATAAATGTTCCTTTTCATTGCAGGATTAAGTTCATGCAAATGAGAATCAAAATAAATGTAAGCTAATGGGGGCAAAATACATACTGGGGGCTCAATTTCTCCTTCTGGCTCACTTTCGAGGCAGTAAAACTTCTCTTCCAGCCTACAGGTGAAATGTTTGTATGTTTCTGTAGTCTTGATGCTATTCCTCCTGGACCTGAGCACCTGTTCTTCAATAGCCTGCACACACAGCAACAGGATGTGCAGGAACAAATGGTCAGAGATGGAGAGAGAGGAAGAGTGAGAGGGAGGTATTAATATGTGAGATGTTAGTTATTTTCAAGATAGCAGATCACAGATAGCCTAGTGCACTCTAGCCTGTTATAGGCTAGCCCACTCCAATCTATCAGTCTATCCAAGTTCAGCATAGCCTAGTACAGCCCAGCCTAGTTTATCCCAGCCCTGTCCAGCACAACTTAGCTCATCTTAGCCTAGCCCAGTTTAGTGTAGTCTGTCCGTCTATCCATGAATCTGTTTATCAACACACAGGGACTGTCATTCCATTCCAGAGTCGTTGATACATTTTGCTTCATCACCTGGACATCAGACGGGGTGTTCAAGGCCAAAAACACCAAATATTTTTTGAGGCCTGGCTCCTTGTAAACCATCACCAATCCGTGGTGCGGCGGATGCTGACTGCTCGGACTGATGGCACCCACTGGAGAAAGCGAGGACACGCGCCATTTTACATGGCTCGCCGTGAAGTCCACCGTCGACTCAATGTCGGCATGGCTGCCCTTCACGTGCAGAACACTGAAGCTCAGCTCATGCTCAGGTTCTGTTGAAACGTTAACATAACAACATTATTCTGGCTGGCGGAGGAATGATAAGTCAGATTGTAAAGTAAAGTAAAACATGACATTACTAGTTCACGTTCGTGCAACAATTATGTAATTGCTTGAATTGGCTTGCTCATTTTTAAAGAGCCAGAATGGATCTTAAAAATCGTAAAATGTTCCATGGTAATAATTCAAACATTTGACAAATGGCATTGCTTTGCATATTTTGTCCATTTAAAATAATACAAATATGAATATATTTCAAGTTCAATCAAAAAACAATTCTTCATTCAAATGTCCAAATATGGAGAATCAAAAGTTATCGTGGGAGTGAGTCGGCCCAATTTGAAACCAAAACTGTGATGAAAAAATGTTTGATCAACAAAACACTGCCAAAGCATCCATGCACACAGATATTCTCAGAGTATTCAGCCTATGAATCCCCCCCACTGTCAGAGTGTGTTCTTACCAGCAAGGCACAGAGAGTGGGGGAAATGGATAAACTGGAGCACAGATGGATCTTTGTTGACCACACCCACATCATAAATCGATCCAGCAGGCCTCCAGGAGTCCTTGAGGAACTCAGAGAATTGGGACCAGGACAGGACCGAGTAGCGGACCAGAGCCTGCTCCGACACTTCAAACACCAGACCTGTAGCCGAACACTCATAGGTCCCCTGGCCTTCCAGCTGAACCCTAACACACACACACACACACACACACACACACATACACATACACATACACATACACACACACATACACATACACATACACATACACATACACACACATACACACACACATACACATACACACACACACACACACACATACACACACACACACACACACACACACACACACACACACACACACACCACAACAGAATCTGTTTATGATTGGGACCATATTATTCTGATAACCCCATGGGACTGATTTCAGGACGAATGTCACTCACTCGAAGCTCCACTTAGAAATCTTTCTTGGGGTAACCTTCTTATACTCAGGACTCTGTAAAAAAGCAGAAGCAAACAACAACAACAACAAAGAGCGATACTTTTCTTTACTTTAAGTTCATTTATGTAATGTACATTTATTGTAAAGGTATATATTTTGTTGAAATTCACCTGCTGAGCTGCTTTACATTTTTCACAATGTGACTGGAAGTGCATCTCCTCTGTCAGGATAAATAATTACTGTCAGTAACAAAACCAACAGCATGTCCAGTGTAAGAGTAATGTGTAGGGCTGCAACAAATTGATAAAAACAATAAAAATCGATTACTAAAAGCGTTGGCAACGAATTCAGTCATCGATTCGTCGCGCGATTATTAAAACGTCACTCGTAGGCGCGGAACTGTTTACAGAAGCCAACGCCTACAGGTCCATGCTTCATGCGTGCCCACAGCGAGCCTTCCGCGCGCTATAGTGTGAGCGACCGCAGCTCATGAAAACACCACAACATGAAACACGGCGGAGGCGGAGAAAACGGTTCGCCCGAAATTGTCCAAAGTGCGGGAGCAATTTACAATGCATAAAGCTAAAAAGTGTGGTAGTTGCAATCTTTGCAAAAGTGAAATGGCATGGCGTGGCACGGAAGCACCACGGTGATGTCATCCGTGATGAGGAAGGGGGCTCGACAGCAGGGTTAAGTCAATACAAGATCTCACATTTATTCCGTTTTCAAGTAAGGACATGGAACATGCAAAAGTATACTAGTCCGTATCCGTAATCCGTAATCCGACTCTGTAACTACGGAGACCCCTCGAGCATTTGCAGTTCTCCGGATGTCGGATACGCAATGCAATTCACCGCCCGATCGATCTTATATGCTGACTACTAACCATGTAAATAGTGTTGAAAATAAACTTCCAAAGCTTTCAAAGCAAATCTTATTTCATGTTTTATTAGTCCTTAATGTGGAAAGTAAACAATGTACAAGTAAATAAGGGGCAAAGTCAAACCGGGAAATGTGATTCCGGAAATTATTTTGTTAGAGGACCAATCACAGCCCTTGCCTAGCCTCTGTTGCGTCGACGGATAGTTAAAAAATATTGGATGCGCACATAGAGCTACGCAGAGGGTCTCTGACAGGGTCTCCGTAGCTACGTACAGCACTTTACAGAGGACTATAAATCGACCTAGTATCTCCTGTTTCTCGTTTGGTGTTTTCATTTATTCATTATCCAGCTTTACAAGCATGAAAAGTTTATTAAACTAACGTAA
This sequence comes from Micromesistius poutassou, assembly GCF_964030765.1. Taxonomy (NCBI): domain Eukaryota; kingdom Metazoa; phylum Chordata; class Actinopteri; order Gadiformes; family Gadidae; genus Micromesistius; species Micromesistius poutassou. The sequence continues at coordinate 72,555 of NW_028178801.1, read as the reverse complement.
GCGTTAGCTGGTTAATTGTGTGTGTGTGTTACTTTATTTACTTTAAGCTTTTAAACGACTGAAAACCAAATTTTGTGCACTTTATAAAAGAAAGGAGCCTTTTCATTTTGGTAGATATATACATAAATGTATATCATACAGTTATGTTTTAATATTTTTTTATCATTTAATATTACTTTTAATAGCTCAGGGACGTTGGAGCAATAACCTGTTGTTTTTACACTTCAGTCTGCACTGTGAATTTGAAGTAATGTTCCGTTTTTGAATATAGATTATTACAATATTACAAATGTTTCTTTTTTTAATCAGATTCATTGATTAATCAAAAAAATATTAAACAGATTAATCGATTATTAAAATAATTGTTAGTTGCAGCCCTAGTAATGTGTACATTAAGCCCTCCAATAACAGCTGGCCTCGTGATACACTGGCAGGCAGCATTCCTGGTTCAGTGAACCTGGATATATTTTTTAACAACCAGTGAAATACTTCTGTTGTCAGATCACCTCGTCATTGAGACTCAAAGCTCAATGGAAAAGTGCACTACTCATCAATAACCTCTATTTTATCTTCATCAATACCAGCACTGGCATCTGACAAAACAAGAAGAGAGAGCCAGAAGGAGGTGTAGAGAAGCCTGGAGGTATTTAGCATGAGAGAAGAACCAGAAGAACCACGACTCTTACCATCATCATCCTGGTCCATCAAGGACATGCTTGCTGTGTCTTTGGTGAGACTCGTCCCTGTGAAAGAGTGATCAATCAAGCTCTGTGTCTGTCAAATGTCTGAAAGCACTCAACCAATCATGGGGAGTTTAGTTAAAAGCTGAAGTTATGACTCATTTCAATATGCAAACATACCTGAGCTACTGCTTTCCACTTCTGATGGTGAATCTGCAACGACACACAAACTATTCATGTGGTGGTGGTGGGCTGTGTCTATGTGGTGGTGGTGGTGTCTATGTGGTGGGCTGTGTCTATGTGGTGGTGGGCTGTGTCTATGTGGTGGTGGTGGTGTCTATGTGGTGGTGGGCTGTGTCTATGTGGTGGGCTGTGTCTATGTGGTGGGCTGTGTCTATGTGGTGGGCTGTGTCTATGTGGTGGTGGTGTCTATGTGGTGGTGGTGTCTATGTGGTGGTGGGCTGTGTCTATGTGGTGGGCTGTGTCTATGTGGTGGGCTGTGTCTATGTGGTGGGCTGTGTCTATGTGGTGGTGGGCTGTGTCTATGTGGTGGGCTGTGTCTATGTGGTGGTGGTGTCTATGTGGTGGGCTGTGTCTATGTGGTGGTGGGCTGTGTCTATGTGGTGGGCTGTGTCTATGTGGTGGTGGGCTGTGTCTATGTGGTGGGCTGTTTATGTCTGAAAATTACAAATATATAGTCGCATAAAAAAACATGTGATTTACCATCAATAGGTATTTAATATACATTTCAAATAAAAAATGAGATCTTAATAAAAGCTGCTTAGCTAACCCTATGGGAGATCCTTAAAGTCTCTTCCTTTCATGATTCATCATCATCAACTTTTAGGAAGCCCCATAAAAAGGAGGGGGAGGGGGAGACGGGGGGGAGGAGAAGGGGGAGACGGGGGGGAGGGAGAGACGGGGGGGAGGAGGAGGGGGAGACGGGGGGGAGGAGGGGGAGAGGGAGACGGGGGGGAGGAGGGGGAGAGGGAGACGGGGGGGAGGAGGGGGAGAGGGAGACGAGGGGGAGGGGGAGAGGGAGACGGGGGGGAGGGAAAGATGCGAGAGAAAGAGAGCGAGACTATAACTGCCCTAGAGACACTGACGCAAAAGCAGTGTGTGTGTGTGTGTGTGTGCGCGCGTGCGTGCGTGCGTATGTGTGTGTGTGTGTGTGTGTGTGTGTGTGTGTGTGTGTGTGTGTGTGTGTGTGTGTGTGTGTCCCATGAGAGAGAGAGAGAGAGAGAGAGAGAGAGAGAGAGAGAGAGAGACTATAACTCACACAGAGACGCTGAGGCCCCGTCCCCCCCCCATACCCTAAACCCAGGGAGGAGGTCCTCCTGGGTGAAGGAGGTCCTGAAGGTGTGGATGTGTGTCAGTGTGTCTGAGGACCCTCCTCCACCTGGGGACACTCTGTAGAAGGACAGAGTGCCAGCAGGCCGGTCCAGATACACTCCTACTCTGGTAGAGCCAGGGGGGGGGAGACGTATGTCTGTCCGTCTACCGTTGTACCAGGCAGAGTAACGATCATCAAGACAAACAAGACTCCAGGACTTGTTGTTCCATCCAAGCAGGCTGTCACCACCCCGTCCTCTCCTTGTGATTCCTCTGTATGTCACTGCTATACCAACACCTCCTTTCCTCTCTACCTCCCAGTAACAGCGGCCAGTCAGAGCCTCTCTACACAACACCTGGTCCCAGCGGTCAAATCTCTCTGGGTGATCCGGATACGACTGGTCCTCTCCGACCAGCGTCACCTTTCTGTTGTCCTCAGACAGAGAGAGTCGTCCGTTGGCTGTGTTTGGGTCCAGTGTGAGTTCACAGGCATCTGACGGAGAACAAGACATGATGAGCTACTGAACCCTTCTGCATCTTCATCATCATCCTCATCATCATCATCATCATCATCACTAGTACTGTTCTTCCTGTTTCACGTTCATCTTCTCTACAAAAATGAACATAGAAAGACTAAATCATATCAGATGATAGCTACTATAGTGGACTAGTGTGCTATAGCTTTAGAAATAGTAGTGCATATTGTTTATAAGATGTTTTAAGTTAAACGTAAATGTAAATCCCATGTGTGTGTGAGTGGTTGTCCCAGTCAAAACAATGAAAAATGTATACACTGAATCTACTCCCGCAATATTTACACAACATACACATATTATACATCAAAACGTTCATCATGGTGAGCTGATTAATCCTCCGATATTCGACATTGAAAGGTTCCAATACACATCCATTGTGATCCACCTGTGTAAACAACAGACTGAACCAGCTGAGCTCACATACAGGCTGGAAACTAACTGTTGGTACCATAGACCTGGTTCATACATACAGTACATAGACATGTACACATACGTACACACACCTACACAAACATACTAGACACACATCAACACAGGCAAACATAGCTACACATACGGATACACAAGTCCACATGTGAATGAGCGGACGTCACCTCCTGCTGTGTGGATGGACTTTCCATCCCAATAGTGAGTGTGTGTTGTGATGAATCAAACAGACACTTACACTTCTTTAGAGCTGGTTTCAGCCTCCACACTCCACCGTGCTCCACACTGGGGGGGAAACAAAGTGAGAGCAGCATGTTGAAACGTTCACCTTCATCATCTGCTGTCTCATCACGTTCTACACAACATGAGTTACAGCTGCCTTTTCAAACTACTTCATCTAGCAGCGGCTTGAATCCCTGTAGGAGACTTTGTCCCCGAGTGGAGAGCTGTCCTCTCCATACCTGAGAGTGTCCAGTCTCCAGCGTGGATCCTCCAGTCCAGCAGAGAGCAGCGCAGCTCCAGAGTCTCCTGGGTGATTGTAGCTCAGGTCCAGCTCTCTCAGATGGGAGGGGTTGGAGCTCAGAGCTGAGGCCAGAGAAGCACAGCCTTCCTGTGTGACCAGGCAGCCAGACAACCTGCACACACACACACACACACACACACACACACACACACACACACACACACACACACACACACGTGTGTGTGACCTATTACTTTTCTGGAGGTAAATCTTTTCAACGTCCTCTGATGTGGAACTTAACTGTTTGATCATTAAATCTGTAAAGTTTTAGAGTAGAGTAAAAAAACAACTAAAGGGTAAAGGGGTGCACATTCTTTACCATCTTTCACCTCAAACCTAAAATGCAAACACTAGATTTTAGTGGAACTTCAACGGGGAATAAAGACTAACTAGACAGAAAACCACACTCAACACACAAACAGTAATTGTTTTTCTTCATTTAGGCGATTCATTTTTCAGTGACCCAGGAGGTGCTGGAACATGTTCCGGCGTGTTCCGGCTCAAATGAAGCACTGCCCACTATGCATTCAAAACATTAACTTAAACCTTTTTAAAGTGAGTGAATCTGTTCACATGAATGGACAGAGATGGATGGTAGGCAGTGGCGGTTCTACATTGAATTACACCCCGGGTGAGACCCCCTCCGAGTGCCCCCCCTCTCAATTGCAAGAAATTCGAGGTGTGCCTGACTTGAGCCACTCATTCCATTAGAGTGTTGCTCTGTACCGGGCCGTCCATATGGGCAGGAGGGGCGGCGAACTACTTGCAAAAGCATGCTCCCAAAAAGATAGTTTGTAAATCATTGCTCCAAGTCTATTTTTAATAACGTGATTGTCACATTAACTATCTATAGTCTCTGTAGGCTTTCAGACTATTGTTGGTCTGTTGACATCACGTTTTGGATGATGGTGGACGTGGTGGGCGGCAGTTCTAGCTGAGTTTAACGTCTCATGTTGGGGCAGCTCAGCGACCGCGTTCCTCCGTATGTTGATCACATAACCCTGCAGGCTGCAATAAGGATTTCAATCCGCTAACAGTGGACCCCCGTCCCCCCCTTGTCCGTTACGGAGACCCAGAGGTGAACTGTCCCCCCCCCTCCCCTTTCCCCTTCTCACTAGTGGTGGATTTCATGATTCGTTTGAATTAATTAGTTCACGTCGGTCAGTTCGCCAAGAAGAGTCGTTCGTTCGTTCGCATTTCCGGTAGCGGTGAATCATGATTCTCAGTCACTGAGTCGGTCAGACTCGGCTCCTCCCTCGTTCTCATTCTCAAACGAATCACGATCGTGCAATGGTGCAAACGGTCATCAATCAACACAACATTAACTACGTTCCTTTTAGCTGAGGAGTGCTTCATGTTCGGAATCGGGATGTTGTTGCCCGGCTGACTCTCGTGACTTCTCAGTCCTCGAGTCTTCACCGCTAAACACAGTCAGTGAACGAACGGCGACTCGCGACTCAGCGCGACTCAGCGACTAGTGGGTGGAGCTGGGAGTCGAGCCTCAGAGAACGAACGAGACGAACAGCGACGAACGAGAGCGGCGAATCAGGTTGGTTTGTTCGTTTTAAAGAGTTGTTCGTTCAAACTGATTCGTTCGTGAACGAGCCACCACTACTTCTCATACAGCTTCTCTGACGGCACCTTCTCAGCGAGCAGGGCGCCTGCAGCCGGAGGGGGCGCCAATATGCCAACTCCCCCCACAGTGATATGAGAGATAATAGAAAACGGGTGGCTTAAATCAAGTGATCTGATTGGTTCCCAACTGTTGTATAATGAGCGTATACACACAGCTATGACACCCGTTCAGTTTATAGAGTTCAGTATCACTCCGCGCCTAACTTGAACTGTTGTTTATTTATATATAAAAGCAATAGCATAGTTCACTGAATCCTAAAAATATGTTGATTGATGGAGAGGGTGGAAATGTTGTAAAGCAATAGGCACACGGTGAGTGAACTCGATAGTAGGCTAAATTGCCGGCGAACCGAGCTATGAAGCTCGCTTTTTCAAAATTGAGGGGGTCTATGACTTTCATTTCGCCATACTTACGTAACCGTTTTATAAAAGCAATAGATCACTTCAGTCAGTGAAATGTTCTCATTATACCACAGTTAAGGGGCGTTGTCCGTCCCGACGTGCAGCGGAGGGACGGACAACGCCCCTTAACTGTGGTATAATGAGAACATTTCACAGCCTGTCGTGATCTATTGCTTAAATAGAAAACCGCTTCGCGGCAAGGATGATTTTTTTTTTCTTGTGTACTCGTGCACATGTGTCATCCCACCCTCTGTCCCTCCCCCCCCTCTGTAAGTGTTTGACCGTTGAGTAAAACTGACCTGAGAGTTTCCAGTGTACAGTGTGGACTCCCCAGTCCAGCAGAGAGCAGCTTCACTCCTGAATCCTGCAGATCATTGGTACTCAGGTCCAGCTCTCTCAGACTAGAGGAGTTGGAGCTGAGAACTGAGGCCAGAGCTTCACAGCATGTCTCTGACAGATCACAGCCATCCAGCCTTCACACACAATAAACACAACATGTTAGGAACTGGGATTAAAAATTTTTACATCTTTTACATAAAAGGACGTGTTGAAAACTTTAATTAGAGATGTTTTATTAATTGAAATACATTCAATCCATAAATGTTAATTTAATTATCTGTGTAACTTTTACTTTTAACATAATTAAGTTATTGTCTTCATCTTTATTAGAAAAGTGTTTTTAGTTTAACTAATGTTTAAAACACTGGATATTTAAATGTAGTATATGCTACACGTGAACCTCCTAAGATGGAGCAATTTGATTGGTTCTCTATCTCTGGATATTGGACCATATCCCGAGATTGAGATCTCAAACTCGGGATATTGGGGAGCGCGTAAAGGTCGTCTCGTCACGCTAATAAAAACGAATTAACCGCTCATAAAAACAAATAAATCCTGGCAAAAAGTGTAATCTTGTTTATTTTTGGAGTGTTCACGTGTAGTTTATATAAAACAATGATTCACCTCAGGCTCCGTGAATAGTCCAAATGTATTAGCCCCTGCTATAAACAATCTAGCCCCCGTAGCTCCCCCAATCATAATTCTTCGGCGCCGCTACTGGTTACAACTAATAAGTAAATGTTTAAATATCATTCAGCTGGGCGATCTCTACAGAGAATAAAGTCCTCTCCTCCTTTGTCTCCTCCCTCTCTCACTCGTGACCTCTCACCTTTCCCCCAGATGACCCTGAAGTCTCTGTATCAACGCATCCTATTGGTTAAACCCAAAGCGTCCATATAACCAAACTACTGAACAAGGTTAAACGTTTTAAAATAGTGGGTCACCTTTTATTAATAATGAACGTATATTTATGCATGTAACCTCATCAATAACTATTTATTTATACTTATAGCAACATATTTAAATACAGGTGCATTTAATTATTGATGAACAATTATTATTCATTCTTTAATTATTATTTCATAATAGAGCTTTTGAGTTTGACTTTTCACCCTGGTTACACAATATAACGTTGTGTATATTGAGATGTTATAAGTTAACCTCAAAAGATGTTTTCTATGTTATCATAACTTTTATATTCTACTATTATGTATGTTTTCGTTGTGTGTACTCCCTCCGTCCCTCCCCCTCCCTCCGTCCCTCCCCCTCCCCCCCCTCTGTCCCTCCCTCTCCCCCCTCTGTCCCTCTCCCCCCTCTGTCCCTCTCCCCCTCCTCTGTCCCTCCCCCCCTCTGTCCCTCTCCCCCCTCTGTCCCTCTCCCCCTCCTCTGTCCCTCCCCCCCTCTGTCCCTCTCCCCCCTCTGTCCCTCTCCCCCTCCTCTGTCCCTCCCCCCCTCTGTCCCTCTCCCCCCTCTGTCCCTCCCCCCCTCTGTCCCTCCCCCCCTCTGTCCCTCTCCCCCCTCTGTCCCTCTCCCCCCTCTGTCCCTCTCCCCCCTCCGTCTCTGTCCCTCTCCCCCCTCTGTCCCTCTCCCCCCTCTGTCCCTCCTCTGTCCCTCTCCCCCCTCCGTCCCTCTCCCCCCTCTGTCCCCCCTCTGTCCCTCTCCCCCCTCTGTCCCCCCTCTGTCCCTCTCCCCCCTCTGTCCCTTCACTATCTCGGGATATTGGGGAGCGTGCGTAATGGTATAGGAGAAATTTGTTATGCTGTCAACATCTTGCCCAGTATGCTATATTAATTAAATAAGTGTGGAGAAACACTAAGCAACCAAAGAAATGCTCTGTGTATCTGATATATGTTCTTAGAATGTTGGGACTGCACAGAATGGAACGCTCTGTTTAGATGGGCCTCAAGGAGGTCCATGGGGACGGGCAATATGTCACCATATAAGCAAAGAATGCAGGGAGATGGCACCACATGTTCCCAATAAGGGAAAATGCATGGGATGGGGTAACAACGTATGGATGATAGATGGGCACAATGGAGCATAAGAGCAGGGGCCAGAGAGTGGCTGTTCAGTTCTTTGTCAAACCAACTCAGGATTTTGTCGTTGCTTGTTCTGAAGTGATAATAAAATCTTTAGCAATCAAACCTTCGGCTTCCTCGATCTCTCTTAGTTTTTGTTTAGATGTTGTATTTTATCTACGACAACGGTCATCTCGTCACGCTAATAAAAACTAGTAAACCGCTCATAAAAACAAATACATCCCGGCAAAAAGTGTAATCTTGTTTATTTTTGGAGTGTCCTTGTGTAGTTTATATAAAACTGATTCACCTCAGGCTCTGTGAGTAGTGGGGAATAGCCCCCGAGACCTTCGGCGAATCATTGTTAATTGTTGATTTTATTGATTCATTTTTTGATTCATTTTTTATGATTGTTATGATTGGGGAGTATGTTAAATAAATAAATCATAACTGCTTATATATCTATTATATATCTTATATATCTCAGTATTAATTATTTTGTGTGTAATATAATACGTTATCACTGAACGTACAGAGATGTTTCCTATGTTATTATAACTTTTATTTTCTAGTTTTATGTATATTATCTTGTGTGTATTGTTATACATGTTATCTGTGAACGTACAGATACAATTTGTATTTCATTATACCTTTTATATTCTAGTATATATTATAATATATACATTATATTAAATTTTATGTATATAGTGTTGTGTGTATTGTAATACATGTTATAAGTGAACTTACAGAGATGTTTTGGAGGCTTTGAACACTGGCAGCAGCCTCAGAAGACCCTCCTCTGAAGCAGAGTATTTCTTCAGGTCAAACACGTCCAGCTCCTCTACTGATGACAGTAAGATGAAGACCAGAGCTGACCACTGAGCAGGAGAGAGAGATCCTGTGGAGAGACTTCCTGATGTCAGGGACTGTTGGATCTGCTTCACTAGAGAACGGTCGTTCAGCTCATTCAGACAGTGGAACAGATTGATGCTTCTCTCTGGAGAGAGATCTCCATCTATCTTCTTCTTGATGTAAGACACTGTTTTCTCATTGGTCTTTGAGCCACTTCCTGTCTGTCCCCGCACACTTTTTTTAATCAGAGTGATCAGTGATCTACTTCCTGTCTGTCTCAGCAGACCTCGTAGGAGCATCTGATTGGTCTCCAGAGAGAGGCCCAGGAGGAAGCGGAGGAACAAGTCCAGGTGTCCGTTCTCACTCTGTAAGGCCTTGTCCACAGCACTCTGGTAGAGGAGGAGTTCATCTTTCCTGGAGGTTGGTGGTTCTGAGAGCAGATTGACCCCAGTGTCTATGAAGTGCTTAAAGACATAAAGGGCAGCCAGAAACTCCTGGAGGCTCAGATGGACAAAGCAGAACACTTTGTCCTGGTACAGCCCACACTCCTCTCTAAAGATCTGGGTGAACACTCCTGAGTACACTGAGGCTGCTCTGATATCGATGCCACACGCTGCCAGGTCTGCCTCGTAGAAGATCAGGTTGCCATTCTCCAGCTGGTTAAAAGCCAGTTTTCCCAGAGAAACAATGATCTCCTTGCTCTCTGAACTCCAGTGTGGATCTGTTTCAGCTCTGCCATGATACTTCCTGTCCCCCAGTATGGACTGAACCCTCAGGAAGTGGCTGTACATCTGAGTCACGGTCTTGGGCATCTCTTCTTCTCTCTGGGATGTTTTGAAGCAGTCCTCCAGAACTGTAGCAGTGATCCAACAGAAGACTGGGATGTGACACATGATGTGGAGGCTTCGTGATTTCTTGATGTGGGAGATGATTGTGCTGGCCACCGTCTCCTCTCTGAATCTCTTCTTAAAGTACTCCTCCTTCTGTGGGTCGGTGAACCCTCTCACCTCTGTCACCATTCCAACACACTCAGCAGGGATCTGATTGGCTGCCGCAGGGCGTGTGGTTATCCAGATGCGAGCGGAGGGAAGCAGGTCGCCCCTGATGAGGTTTGTCAGCAGCACGTCCACCGAGGTGGACTTTGTGACATCAGTCCAGATCGGGTTTCTCTGGAAGTCCAGAGGAAGTCGACACTCATCCAGACCATCCAAGATGAAGACAACTTGGAACCGGTGGAATCTACAGATTCCTGCTTCTTTGGTCTCAATAAAGAAGTGATGAAGAAGTTCCACCAAGCTAAACTCTTTCCCTTTCAGTAAATTCAGCTCTCTGAAAGTGAGGAGAAATGTGAAGTCTATGTCATGGTTGGTTTTGCCCTCAGCCCAGTCCAGAGTGAACTTGTGTGTTAAGACGGTTTTACCAATGCCGGCCACTCCAGTTGTCATTATTGTCCTGATTGGTTGATCTTTTCCAGGTAAGGGTTTAAAGATGTCCTCACATCTGATTGGTGTTTCCTCTAAGGCTGGTTTCCTGGAAGCTGTTTCAATCAGTCTGACCTCATGTTCCTGGTTGACCTCTCCACTGCCTCTCTCTGTGATGAAGATCTCTGTGTAGAAGTCCTTCAGAGGTGTTGAATGTCCTGCTTTAGCGATTCCCTCAAACACAAGCCTGTACTTATTCTCCAAACTAGACTTGATTCTATGTTGGCACTCGTCAGATCCTAAAAGACAAGACAACAGAAGACATAAGTTAGTGGAAGGTGACATCAGTGGAAACAGGTCAATATTTCCTTAAATTATTGTTAAATTATCAACTCAATGATATTTAGTGGCTTCATAACTTGTGGTCGGAGAAGCTGGTCGTGACAAGGACTGCATGTTACAGATCAAAATGTTCAGGACTCATTCGATATTTTCACAGCAATATATATGATCTAATGATAGTAATAATGATGGTGAATCAGTCTAAAGTGACTTGTTATGCTGATATAACAAGATAGTGTTGCATCTATTCCACTGAGTTATTCTGCTGTTGATCTGCAGTATAATGTTTAACATTCTTTAACCTGATACCCCACAATAACCCTACATATCTGGACCAAACCATTCAACCTTATACCCCCACAATAACCCTACATATCTGGATCAAACCATTTAACCTGATAACTCCACAATAACAACTACATATCTGGATCAAACCATTTAACCCCAAAGAGGAAATAAGTCTCCACATTAAAAGTCATTCAGTCCGAAAAGAACAAATAAGAGTCTCATACTGCTCCTTAAAAATATAATTTCCCCTCTGTCTTCAAAGTAAGAGTCTCTTCTGCCCTTCAAAATAATAGTCTCCTCTGTGTTCAAAGTAAGAGTCTCTTACCGCCCCCCAGTGTGTGGGCCACTTCCTCCTGGTTCATCTCCTTCTCTGTTTGATGCTGCTGTACAGACTGAGCACTGGTAACCTTTGACCTCTCCTGGTGTCTGTGGAGAACACACACACACACACACACACACACACACACACACACACACACACACACACACACACACACACACACACACACACACACACACACACACACACACACACACAGCTTTTAGTCACACTGCAGTTTTGACACTGACAAGATAATTCTTCTGTTTTTAGGTGAGAGCATTTCACTTGTTTCCAGCTTTTAAGTCCATAATTATCTATCTATATATTATAACTTGTTACTGAGATGTTATTACTGGCCCTGAGTAAACGAAGGCTTTGAACTAGAATCACAGAATTATAAATCTGTTTGATCAACACTGACACACCAAACTGCTTTGTCAAAGTCTTATTTAGAAAACTCGATCAACAGTAACCGTACCTTTCAGTCAAGATGAGAAGCAGAGTATCTTTTCATAGAATTCAAAGGCAAACCCATGTGTCTAGTTTGCTTAGAAACAATATCAGTCATGAAAGATTTCAACTTAAGTCTCCACTACTACAACTGCACTGACTATGATGCTAGTTGTTCACTTAATGTTGGCCCACTGTTTCAGTTTTGTGCATCATTGAATGATGATGTATGTGAGCCCTTTGCACTGAGAAAAATAAGAATCACTCATGTGGCTTTTAAAACAACACCTGTTGTGTTTGTCGTTTAACAAGAGTATAGACATGTTAAAAATGACATTTGAGTATGGAAAATATGAAATGAATGTATGTTGGTTGAATTAACATACATAGGCTATGAATCAGAATGATTTTTTAGGTAGTGGCCATCCCCAGAATGCACCAGAATACAGGAAATCACATCTACCAAATTCAACATCTTCTGGGGGAGGACCCCCAGACCCCCACCCACGACTACGCCCCATCAACAACTTTCATCACCAGCCACCACTGATACAGACACATATCAACACATCATTTGTTCTTCTTTTTTATTCTTTTGTATCTTCTCTCATATCCGATTAGGTGAAGAGTGCGGTCATGTGCCCTCTGATGGTGATGATGAAAATTGTGGCCCTCTTGATCATGAAAGTTGCCCATCCCTGAGTGACGTCAAAGTCACGTTACGATACGACTGTTCAACATGAGGTCGCAGTGAGAGAAATCCCTCCTGTATCTGATTCAGGACCGCGTATGGAAGTGGCCCAAACCAGAATTGAACAGACCTGATTCCGTGTGATTTGTGCTGTTCACACTGTTCTGAATGAAATCGGATCGGAGTCACCTTTGAGCAAAACAATCTGGCAACTCTTGCTTGCAGAGTGACGAGGCCAATCACAGCCTTTCACCACCATAACATGTCCCGCCTCCGCCCCCCCGACCCTCCACCGCTGAAGAAGCCCCCCTCCATGTCTGACCGCTCACTCTCTAAGTCCTCACCTCTTCTCAATAGACTGATTTCCATCTTTAAACCGTTCAGGTAGATCCATAGACCAGTCACTCTTCATGGAGACACAGCTGGGTCCAGGGGAGTCTGCTCTCTGCTGCTGGACTCTTCTGGAAAAACAAGAACCAGGATCTATGGACGTTTGATAGAAGCTGTACCTTTATTGTTCTATGCAATGGATAGTTGCATTGTTATTCCCATGCCTTAGGGGGCGCTCTAACACACCTGTTTAGTGCTACTTGTAACGTTGTTCTGGTGCGAGTGAATCAGAGTCAAAACGGATATCAACGTCTCCACCTGCGTTCTGTGTCACTCGATTACTAACAAGTTATCCTTATATCATATAATGAACATAATATTTATGATCTCTGATGAATCCTCACCTCTTCTCAATAGACTGATTTCCATCTTTAAAGTTAAGAGGTTGTTTCATAGATCGGTCACTCTTCATGGAGACACAGCTGGGTCCAGGGGAGTCTGCTCTCTGCTGCCTCCTTCTGAAAAACAAGAACCATCTGGAAGTTAGGATAGAAAGATCAAACTGATTCAATAAAAGCTGTTTGAAAGACATTGAACCTTCTAACATTAAACCTGTAAAGTCTGCTACAAGTCGTCTGAATATTCATTTCATTCACACGATTCAAACAGCAGAATAAACGGCCTCAGCCATGAACCAATCCATCTCCAAGTGGTCCTGTGATTGTACGTTGGTATGTTCTGATTAACGATGGGCGGGCAGATCAAGATGATCCGCGGGCCGCCAGTTGAACAGCCCTGATGTATCGGCTGAATCCTCACCTTGTCTTAGAAGGTTGGTGATTTCCATCTTTAAACCGGTCAGGTGGATCCATAGAGCGGTCACTCTTCATGGAGACACAGCTGGGTCCAGGGGAGTCTGCTCTCTGCTGCTGCACTGGGCTTCAACACAACACACACACACACACACACAAACACACACATACACACACACACACACACACACACACACACACACACACACACACACACACACACACAGCTGTTACTCAGACTAATGATGGAGTCATGATGTATCACTGCTGAGCTCTGAGATGGACAACAGTCACAGACAGAGAGATCCTCTTTTACCTCTTAGCTTTGCTCCAGCGGCCATGTTCCCCAGACAGAGTGGTCTTAGAGGTAGGACCCCCCTCCTCTCTCTCCTCATCCATAGTAGACTGGAGACCTGGACACAAACACAACTCATCCATCACTTCATTTGCCTTCTGAACTTTAGCTGTTTATTGAGAGAGAAGATCATTGTGACTGCGTCACACTAAAGCGTTATGGACGTCATAGACCATCAATATGAACCCCACAACAACATACCCACACTGCCCTCACTACAGTACAGATGTGTACAGCACATGAGAACTGAGAGATGAGAATGAAACACTTTGGAGACTGTAACTGTGCTTAAACTACTGCACAAAAAAGATACACAATAGACTTAATAAATGCATTGTGGTACAATTAAAAGTGAAGAACGTTAGAATCATTTCTCCACTGGAACAAAGTCTGAATTCTGCCACTTTACTGAACCACAGATTCCATATAAATCAACTGGTGAAGCTCAACACATCGATAGGGTATCCTCTTATGACCAACGGGTCTCTCTCTCTCCCTCCAGGCTCTCTCTCTGGCTCCAGCTGTGGTTTAAGCCATAGGAATCGAGTCTAGACCCACAGGAACCCCCCTGTGAAAGTGGTACAGTCCAGCAACAGGCTACTATAGGATCTATAAAACTGTCAATCCCCAGTCAATACGCACAAATATTAAACCTTTTAAATATCAGCACATTGAAAGGACTTCTGTCACGTCCTTCTCTTCATTCTGAGCATCAAGACAAACAAATCACTTGAATATTGAATGCAATGTTGAATTTACCACAGGTCAGTAAAGCAGTAAAACATGAACTAACGATGTATTCTCTACAGTAAACTTATTATTATATACCAGTAACCTAAAGACAATATAAACGGTAGTAAACTGGTTATTATTATATACCAGTAACCTAAAGACAATATAAACGGTAGTAAACTGGTCATTATTATATACCAGTAACCTAAAGACAATATAAACGGTAGTAAACTGGTCATTATTATATACCAGTAACCTAAAGACAATATAAACGGTAGTAAACTGGTCATTATTATATACCAGTAACCTAAAGACAATATAAACAGTAGTAAACTGGTCATTATTATATACCAGTAACCTAAAGACAATATAAACGGTAGTAAACTGGTTATTATTATATACCAGTAACCTAAAGACAATATAAACGGTAGTAAACTGTCTTATCTTATCTTATCTTACCTTATCTACTCCGTGATTAAAACGCGTCCATACGGTATGAAGTTATAAAAGTATAAATGTAAGTGAAGAAACGGAGGTTAAAGTGTTGATAAAACAAGTTAATCAGGTGAAAGGTTTTAAAAGCGGAGAAAGAAGAGCTGCTGGCTGCGACAGACCGCTCAGATGAGGAAGTTCAGAACTGAACCGATCTGACGCTCAGAGAGACGGAGGAGCCTCTCAGTGCGGGTCACGTGGTTCCAACCTGTCCATCAGGAATCCTGAAGTTATAAACGTAGCCAAAGCAATCATAGGTGGATTTTTTGGAATTTTGGATTTTTGGACTGTTGCTATAGCGCCACCTTTACGCCAATCAGTGTGATATTTGCTCTCTGTTAATCTTGACTCAGCCTCTACAGCTGTAGTAAGTTTCATAAAAAGCGTGCGAGTGGTTTAGGCTGTGTAAGTCAAACGTGGCGGAATAATCATAAAACTAACAATTAAAGCTGCAAGCAGCATTTTACGGGTGCCAAGCCTAAATCCAACCAATAAGACCCTGTTAGACCATTAAGACCCTGATAGATCATTAAGACCGTGACACAGACCATAAGACCCTGATAGACCATTAAGACCATGACACAGACCATAAGACCCTGATAGACCATTAAGACCGTGACACAGACCATAAGACCCTGACAAATAAGTACACAAGTTTGGTGATGATTGACCGCACGGACTTCACATGGAACCGTCGCAATGCAGTCGTTGTTATGTTAAGCCTGAGTTGCTAGACGACCCCTGGCACCCTGCAAATTAAATGTGCTGCCGCTAGGGGCGTCTAGATTTCTAGGCTGGCAGAATGGTTCTCTGCTTACTAAAAGCAACCAACCTGTCCATCAGGAATCCTGAAGTTATAAACATAACAAAAGCAATCATAGGTGGAATGTACAGGTACTTTCCTCGCCACACCTTACAAAGAACATAACTGACAGTCAGCCAAGCAATAATCCTGGGAGATTTATGACTTACTACCATGCATACACACATTCAGACGGTTCATGCACAACAATGGTGTTGCCGTAACCTAATTATTAACAATGACCTCATGTGGTATACAAGGAAACTCTCATCTATCTCTCACACACACACACGCACGCACACCTCACAAGGTCTGTGTAAAGAACACACTGACAGCAGCAGGAAATGTGTCTTACACCAATGAGCTGACATTAATACATTGCACACAAAATAGGCATGTAAAAGGCCAATGCGTGAGCAAAATAAACACCTGAATGCGACCAAATTATCGTAATAACTATTAAGTTAGGTGGTTGTACACAAGGCACTTCGCTATATCTCACTAACACTTTTTTTTCAAAACCAGCCCAAACTGTATGTACCCGCCCAATGCTAACTGTTCCAGCCTAAAGTGATGAAAAGTAGCCCAGTTGGGAGGGGAACAGCCCAATCTTGCAACACTGGTTAGTGTTTTTGGGAAAAACTGATCCAAAGTTGATCAGGATGATCAGCGTATTCTGGAGTTTCTAACCGTAAAGATTTGCTCAACTGTTTCGATAAGTGATAGTTGTAACACATTGGGTTGGAGAGTTCGAAGTTTAAAATATCCTACCAGGTAGAGAACAAGCAAAAACATATCATTGTGGGCTAAATTGGCAATGGCTGGGGCAGAATGGTTCTCTGCTTACTAAGAGCAACCAACCTGTTCATCAGGAAGTAAGTAATATGTTTGGCTAATGAAATCATAGGTGGAATGTAAAGGTACTTCTTTGGAAGCAACTATCAACCGTCCCTTGGAACCATTTCCTTGACACACCTTAAAAATAACATAACTGACAGTTATGGAATAACTTCAGCTTGGATCTGGTGATAGGCGAACAAACTTCATGACCGTACAACAAAAGGCTGAGGAGTTATAAGTCTTTAAAGTTTTCAATTAGTTGCTGTAGCGCCCCCAATGGTCCTATTTGGATGAACTTTAGCCAGGTTAACCTTGACCTATGCTTCTTTAAGTACTTATTTTGTGAGATGATTGACTCAAGTTAACCCCGCCTTTAGTCACCTAACATTGATGGGGCTAATTTGGACATCCAGCCACCATTTTGTTACAGGTTCTTGGTTTCCTAGGAACATGTGCTCAACATTTAGAGAAACAAATGTCTACAGGATTTCATGACTGTAGAAGAAAGGGGTCAGAAAATATGGCCGTCCAAAATCTGCATTTTCAATTTGATGATGATTGGGTTAAGTTAACCCCGCCTTTTGGCATTAAGTTAAATTTGTACGACTTTGAGCCTCTGGCGGCCATGTTGTTTTATCAATTGACTTCATCTTACTTGAGCAGTTGGAACTTTGGTCCCCAACAGCCACTAAGTCGGTCTCGCACAAATCAAACATTCCGTCTATGAACTGTGGTGATTTTAGTTACAGGCCACGCCCTTCTCGATGCCACGTCTTAAGTTAAATTATGTGATTATGTTCTGAACAACTTTTGTATTGGAGTCAAGATCATAGGAGTCAATTTTGACATGAAATGAGCATTTAAGTCTTTCTGCGGTTTAGACCACACCCCTTTTAGAAGTCAATGGCTCATGGGTGCTTTAAAATTGATTGTACAGACTAATCTTTTGGTCAGATTGATGACATTGGGGCATAGATGATATGGGCTAAAGGATTTTTGTCAAAGTTAAAAAACCTGGGATCCTTAGGGAATTTAGTGTTTTTAACAAAATTCAAGACGGCCACAAATCTGTTCACCAGAAGTCATAGTTTCTTGAGGCATATTTATTCAGCATGACGATATGCATGTGTGAACAAAGTTTCATGTCTGTAAGTTAAAACGTTTACGAGATATGCTTGTTCAAAGTTTGCATTTTTGGACAACAGATAAACACAAACACACACAAACACACACACTCACACACACACACACACACACACACACACACAGACACAAACACACACACACGTGATGGGTTTGTAATATTGGGGAAAGGTCTAAATATTGCCCTGTGTCTTTTTCAAACAGAATTGAGGGAATGCAGACGCACCGAAAGGCCACAGGAAACGCTGATAAAGAGGACCCGCCTCTTCCCCTCGCAGAGCTGCAGAGATCATAGTCAGAGATTATAATGAAACATGGATTTGATAGGCAGAGGTTCAAACACAATGTCTCTCTCTCTCTCTCTCTCTCTCACTGTATCTCCTTGTCTCTCGCCCTCCTTACCTTCTGCAGACTGAGCATGCCCAGTTGGGCGTCGTCCTCTGGGGCTTCCTGGGAGGAGAGCAGGGCTCTAGGGAACACAGGAGAAAGGTTGCTGGTTCAACTGCCACACAGTACAGGACAGTCTAGCTTCAGGATGCTTGACTGCCAGATGAAAGGTTGTGGGTTTGAACCCCTAATATAGTCCCCCTGTAAGCGTCCTTGAGCAAGAAGTCCTCTAATGAGGCCTGACCTGAGAAAAGCACTTTGTCTTCACAAGGGGAGAGAGGAGGAGGTACAGGAGGAGGTACAGGAGGAGGTACAGGAGGAGGAGGTACAGGAGGAGGTACAGGAGGAGGTACAGGAGGAGGTACAGGAGGAGGTACAGGGAGGAGGTACAGGAGGAGGTACAGGAGGAGGAGGTACAGGAGGAGGTACAGGAGGAGGTACAGGGAGGAGGTACAGGAGGAGGAGGTACAGGAGGAGGTACAGGAGGAGGAGGTACAGGAGGAGGTACAGGGAGGAGGTACAGGAGGAGGAACAGGAGGAGGTACAGGAGGAGGTACAGGAGGAGGAGGTACAGGAGGAGGAGGTACAGGAGGAGGTACAGGAGGAGGTACAGGAGGAGGAGGTACAGGAGGAGGAGGTACAGGAGGAGGTACAGGAGGAGGAGGTACAGGAGGAGGTACAGGAGGAGGAGGTACAGGAGGAGGTACAGGAGGAGGTACAGGAGGAGGAGGTACAGGAGGAGGTACAGGAGGAGGAGGTACAGGAGGAGGAGGTACAGGAGGAGGTACAGGAGGAGGAGGTACAGGAGGAGGTACAGGAGGAGGTACGGGGGCCGTTTGTTAAAACGTGCTTCACTTGTTCCAGATTTAACTCGAGCTCTGCTTCACTTCTTCCAGATTGATCAAATAAACACCCTCCAAACCGCACTGCACTTTACATGTCCCTCTGTCACTAATATACAAGTCGAACTAGAGGTTAAATCTAAATCCTATATTTAAATCTAAATGCTAAATCTGAAACTAAATCTTATATCTAAACCTTCATATCTAAATCTAAATCCTAAATATAAATATAAATGCTAAGTCTAAATCCTATATCTAAATCTACATTTTATATTTAAATATAAATCGTTCATCTAAATATAAATCCTAAATAGAAATATGAATAAAACCAAATCATATTTCGGAGGGTGAGAATATGTTTCTGTCTGTCTGCCTGCCTGTCTGCCTGCCTGTCTGTCTGTCTGTCTGTCTGCCTGCCTGCCTGCCTGTCTGTCTGTCTGTCTGTAGGTCAGACCTGCAGAGCCACTGTTAGTTTTAGCTGCACGTTGTATACAGGCCCGGTTCCAGAACAGAATGCCTTGGGGTGCATCTGAGATTATAGGGGGTGCACCAGTACTATAGTAAACCCAGCTACCCAGCTTCAGTTCAGACTTCGCTTTTTACACAGGCCTTTCTACGGTACCAGTAGATTGACAAGCACTTCTGGGTAGTTCTACTGACATGTTGGGACAAAAACATTTACTGTGCTTAAAAGATGGTATCACATCATGTCTTGTGATGTGGAGAACATTTCAGCTGCAACATTAGCTTATTGATATCCAAGCTTTGGATATGAGAATGAATTAATAATGGTTGCTTGTCCGGGAGTGAGAGCGGCGCCGGCAAAGGCAGCGAGTCGGGCAGGATTGAGCTAGCGTTGCTAGTGCTAGTGTTCACAACGGTTATACTGTCTGATGTATTGGATTCTTCTGCGGTGTTCTTTTTTATTTTCGGATATCCATTGTAAATGCCTAATTGTTGCTGCCGAAGAAGTTTAATGTCACTGACGTGCGCGCCGCCGGACGGGGCGCAGTTCACGCGCACCTGTCACAATAATAATAACGTTCTTATCGGTTTAATGAACAAAATAAATGCAGCAAACAACGGTATTTAATGGAAATTGTCACAAGTTTGATTACAATTTGTTTTGTGAGCAAGTATTTTTTTTTTAAATCATATTTATAAAAAAAAATAAAAATCTTTTTTATTCTTATTTTATCTTATTCCTTTTTTCAATTGAGGGTGCAAACAATTTTTTGGGGGGTGCAATGCATGCTTATGCACCCCCGTAGAACCGGGCCTGGTTGTATATTAACGCTAAACCATCAGAAGTCTCCAATTGTCCAGATTTATATGAGCAAGATGTCAAACAGGGTTAACTGCTGCCCAACGCACCTGATGCCTCCAAACACGACTGGTGAGGAGTCACAACTCATTAGTATATGGAGGAGAATTAGCATATCTGTTGTATGGATCTAGATTTAGATCTAGATTCAGGATTTAGATTAAGACATAGGATTAAGATTTAGATATCAAATATAGATTTAGATTCAGGATCTAGATTTAGGATTTAAGATTTATATTTATATTTAAAGATTTTGATTTATATATACGATTTATCTTAAGATGAAACATTTGGATTCAGGATTTAGATTGATGAAGGAGAGAGACAGACCATCAGGTCCTTTGAGGAACATTTTCTGACAGTGTTTCCATCTCAACCACTGCACTGCAGCTGTGTCCTTCCACTCAGCTGATCTTATTGTCCCATAAGCACAGTGAGGATCTCAGCTCATCTCCAGCGCTGTTATATAACAGTAGGAGCTGGACTCACGTGTCCTCCCCTGCAGTCAGGTCCACGAAGACGGGACTCTGACCCGCTGTCCTCAACAGCTGGTTGAAGTGTGTCTGACCGAGGTGTCACACACACACACACACACACACACACACACACACACACACACACAAACACACACGCACACGCACGCACACGCACACACACACACAAATTACCATACAATACACACATGAACTTATCTACACTTTTTTTTTTTACCTAACCAAGCTGCTTGCATAGGCTAATATAATATATGTATGTATATTGAATTTAGAATTACTACTCATTGCCAGTGAAGTCTATTTTAATGCAACCATTCTGACTTAACTCCAAACCTAATAAAAATAAATGGAACTATAAGTTGTACTATATATTAGTGTAACTTATACGCGGTATTACAAAGTGGATTTTACCGCTACGAGGAAAGCCAGTCGACCAGACGTCCCACAGCCGCTCAGTACAACAAGGCTGTCTGGCGCTCCCTGGTGGCGGAATCACAATGACACAGCTCTACCGTTTATTCTCCAACAGAGACGGACGGACGGACAGGCGGTCGGACAGAGGGAGACATTTGTCAGGCCTCAACAGACCTTGAGGATGTCTGCCGCCTTCACTGCGACCGCCAGCAAGGTTTTCATCACACTGTCGCTGAGAAGTTTCTGTTTTGAAGGAATACAAAATAAACAATTATGAGCAGTAAAGTCACCATTGTGAAGTCCGCTGGTTTCTCAGCAGGTCTGGGGTTGACATTTAACACATTCTTTAGTGTGAGATGAGACGTATGTTTGCTTTGAGGAGAAAAACTAATCAAACAAAACATTCAGGGCGTCTACGATAGATAATGTGGTACAACATGTTGTGTTCTTGTAACCACAGACGTACCAGCTTGTATTGTACGATTTCAACGACATTCCCTCATACTATGATCACTTGTTTAATGATGATAAAGATTTATATATCTGTCCATGTTAACAAATACACAGAAAGCTAACTTATAACAGAACCATAGCACAATAGACAAGTGCGCTGTGTTGTTGTTTGAATGTATGAATAGTGACCTCTGACATGACCTTAAAAGGGCTTCCTCTCATCCTGGAGTATCTCTGCGTCGCAGGCTCTCAGCAGCCTAACCACGTGATTGGCTGAGGCCTGGTCGATGTCACGCGTCAGCGGGTTGGACTTCTCCGAAACAGGAAGTTCAGACTCGTAGTCTGGAAACCTTTTGGAATCAAATGAAAGTAAACTACATGAATGAAATGTATTTAATTCATTAAATAGCATTTTGAGAAATGGTATTGAGAAATGAATGAGCTTCTCATGATATCAGAAGAGAAAAAGAGTCAATATTCTGACCTCGTCATTTTTCACCTGCTTTAGCAATGTTATCGTTTGTTTCTCATGCCAATAAAGCTTTTATGAATTGAATTGAAGGTCACCCTGCTGTTCTATTGGTTCACTCTGTGCTGAAGGAACCAAGCGATTGGTCCCAGCTAAGACGTTGTCATACACAGGAACAGGAAGAGACTGACAGGGAGAGAGGGAGAGACAGAAAGGTCCATTAGAAAAGCCTTTTAAAAGGCTTCATGCACTTCTGGTTGAGAGACCCTTGGAGGAGACTAATGACCGTCATGGAGGAGGCTGTGGGCCTCCCTTCGTCTTCGTCCTTCTTTGAAATGATTCCTCCTCCTCATCACTGCAAGGAATGGTGAGCTGGTAGGACTAATTCAATCATTGACATCACTTCCTCCATCGCTGTCTCCTCATTCTCACTGGCAGAAGTCTTTCCAGCCCCCTGTTTGTCAGTCTGTTTTGCCTTGATTCATATAAAATAGAACTCCCATTGAATATGGTGTCATTAAATGTGCAGGATTTATTGGCACCTAGCGTCGGGGCTGCAGAATGCAACCAACTGAATCCTCCCCCCTCCCCCCACTCCCTTTTCAACGACGTAGGGGATGTAAAGATGTCCTGTACTGCATGGAAATCCTAAAAGAGGTCTTCGTCCACCACGGCATCGAGTAGGAGAGAGTCAAAGGATGAGGTTTCTTGTAATTCTATTCAAGACTATGAGTCATAGCTTGCAAATAAGATCGTCATAATGATCTAACTACCAGAATAGCGGGCCTGTCGGACAAGTTGCTCCTCCACACTTGGTCAAGTGCGCATGTAACAAGCATTCCGCAGCTCACACACACACACACACACACACACACACAGCACGCACACACTGCACTTACGTACACACACACCACATACACACACATACAGCACACACACACACACACACAAGCACGCGCGCAACACCACACACACGCGCACGTGGACGCAGAAGTTGCAAGACTACGGCAAGTCGAGATAACAGCCCCGACGTCGATACACTCTCCCAGCTGAGACGTTATGTCTATTATAGACTACACTTTATACTTAACTATTTATTTCTTAAATATTACTCGCCTCCTTGAGGAGGCAAGTCCGCAATGCCTTATGATATTGATATCTCCCCTCCCCCTTCCCACTGTTTTAACGGCCCCGCCGTTGACACTCTCTCCCAGGTAAGACGTTCTGCTATAGACTGTAGAAATTACGATAAAAGTAGTCAACACAATTTGTCACATCGACAACGAAACAGAGTGTTGTTTATTTTATCATATCATTTTTTTTTTATTCAAACATGCTCCGACCGGCATATCAAACAAGTCGCGCTATCTTAACGAGCGTCCCTGTAGCGCAGAACGAAAACATGTCAATAACACAGTATGATGAATTATGTCTATAGAGTCAACCACAAGACTACACTTTGTTGCTAAAATGTAATATTACTCTCCTCCTTGAGCCTTCCGAAATGTCTTTACACTTTGTTGCTCAAATTTTATAATAAGATAAGATACACTTTATTGTCCTTGAAGGAAATTTGTCTTGGACTCCAATGCTGTCATATAAAGCTGCTTTACAGTAATAACAGTACAGGTACAGACCTGTACTGTACCTGTAATCTCATCCTTGAGCCTCAAGAAATGATATTGATATCCCCCCTGCCGACTGTTTTAGTTGTTTTTGTGGTGTTCCCAACACAGAATTAACCAGTGTGGTAGATCAGTTATGTATGTTCAATATGATTGGTACTTAATAAGGTGGTCATCTATTGGTTGTCCTGTAAAGTATATAAGGCAGAATCGCCACCAGGGGTCCCCCTGGTGGCGATTCTGCCTTATATATATATATCTCTTGGTACTCTGCTCTGCCTGGATAGCTTCACGCTATTGGTTACCTGGTTATAAATAATTATAAAACGGGGGGCCTAAATCAAGTGATCTGATTGGTTCCCAACCGTTGTATATTGAGCGTATACACACAGCTATGACGCCCGTTCAGTTTACAGAGTTCAGTATCACTCCGCGCCTAACTCTAACTGTTGTTTATGTATATATAAAAGCGATAGCATAGTTCACTGAAGCCTAAAAACATGTTGATTGCTGGAGAGGGTGGAAATGTTGTAAAGCAATAGGCACACGGTCGGCAATTTAGCCTACTATCGAGTTCGAGTGAACTCGATAGAAGGCTAAATTGCCGGCGAACCAAGCTACCGTCTGTAGCCTAGCCTTCTCTCTGAAGGACGCTACAGTGTGTTGCATAGCAACCGCCGTACACTTTGCCGGCAGCCAGGAGGGACTACTTTTTTGTATTCGTTAAAAAAAATGCTTTTCCGACTTTCTAGCTTTTTCAAAATTGAGGGTGTCTATGACTTTCATTTCGCCATATTTACGTAACCGTTTTATAAAAGCAATAGATCACTTCAGTCAGTGATATACAGTCATTATACCACAGTGAAGGGGGTCGCCGCCCCTCCGCTGCGCGTCGGGACGGACAACGCCCCTTAACTGTGGTATAATGAGCGTATACCACAGCCTGTCGTGATCTATTGCTTAATTATACTAAGTCATGAGTCTGCCGTGTGCGCTTCAAGTTCCTCTTAAACAGTTAGAACTTAAATAGTGTTTAAAACACGACAATTTTATTTTAATAAATTTTGGTGTGTATGACTGTGTGACTGTAGGCGACTGCTGCCTGTCTTGGCCAGAAATCTTGAAAATGAGATTTCAAGATTTCATCTTGCCCCCCCCCCCCCCCCCACCACACACAAGCCCTGCTTCATTTCACTATAGTTAGGTAGGTTGCTGCCTTAGCTGTTGTTACTACAGTTTATTTCACTAAGGTGCTTCTGTAAATGAACACAATTTTCAATTTCAGAAGAAGCTGTTTGTTATTATTATTTTTAACTAACCAATAGAAGTTGCCATGCATTTTTAAAATGTCAACGCACTTTGAGTCCTGAATAACAGTAAAATATATAGAGGGTATTCGCACGCCCCTTTTTACGTCGCCGCGGCCATTTTGTTGACATGACACTGATTGAGAGTGAGTTGTCTGAACTGAGTGAAGTGAGCTGTCGTTCTGAGTTATCAATATTATGGCTTCGTTCGCACGTTATCAAATGGAAACCATCCATCGTAACGTTACAACTTACTCCCTGTGATAAAATAATGTATAGACTGTGCGCTAGACCGATCTAACGGGGTCATCCCTATGTTCCCCGCTTTGTATGTGACCGGTGTTTTTCGTAGGTGGAATCCGGAAGAATGAATATTAGGGTTACGGTTAGGTTTAGGGTTAGGAGTCAGCGTGTGAGTTTGCCTGACAGGCTGTCTGTCCAATCCTAGCGCTTGAGGCTGAACATTTTCCGGATTCCACCTACGAAAAACGCGACCGGGGAACATAGTTTACGCTCCCGATCTAACTCTAACTACTACCACAGGTAACTCTCTCGTTACCTGTGGTGAAATGTTGGGAACAGACTTCGCTATGAGTAGTCGGCTGAAGTCTCGCCTATTAATTCTAGCCAGCCATAAATCTCTCCTTCGCTGGCTCAAATCCTCAGTTTGTCGCGTAGAGCCTACCTCAACTATGTCAACAATATGGCCGCCGCGAACGCGGTGACGTTTATAGAATAAGGTCTATTGAATAATTGATTTGCATGCATAGTATACTACACTTTTCATTGAACAATTACCCCTGTAATCATTATAATGTATTTTATATTATAATGTGATGCAATATCCTCACATAGCCACAGGGGTCAGGACCGAGCACATATAATAAAAAGCTGTAACACCTGCACATAGCCACAAGGGGGCAGCAGCTGATCACACATACAAGGAGGGGGCAGGCTTTTAAAGCCATAGAAGACGCCCATCCCTACCTGCTATTTAACCTCAGACTCAGACGACAGAAACCCCTGGGCAGCGTATTGATAAGATATTCAGCTAGGAGTCGCTCCACACATGAAATATACAATTCCTCTCCTTTTGCTTCATAGATAATAGGCCAGAACCTTTACCAAATAAACTGAGTTAAAAGCGATCCTGTTTAAGCTACCTTTTCTGAAAAAGAACACAACAACTATGTAATCAAATGCTCACACACTAGCTGCTTTCACACATACGTGTAAGTCCTGATATTCTCCTGATGGGCCGTATGTGCGAACAACATATCCAGACATTTGTACCCTGAAAATCTCCTGAATAATACTATCCCTGAGGTAGTATTTTCTCCGTAGGAAATGTAAATGACCTTATATGTAAATTAGGAGTCGAAAGTCTGTATTTCTCACACCACTTGAGTGGGCGTGTTGATGACACTTCTGCATATCCTTGAGTGGCCCCCTAAATGATAACCAGCCTGTTGCCTTTTGTTCGCTGAATGGTTAAAAAATATTTAAATGTTGGCACTGCTTTTAAGAAGTCATTCGTGGTGGACGCTAAAAGATAGGTCTTATCATAACCCTAAAATATATTAACTTTATTACAGGCTCTAGACCCAATAGACAACAACAGATACAAGATTCTCACAAAACACACCTTAAAGTGTGTTAGTTCCATCATGGGATAGTTGAATGGCTTCCTGTGTCTGTCCTTGGTACCTCACTCCCAGTTCTTGGGCTTTTGTAGACGCCTTCTTTCTCCTGGGGAAGAGAACAGACGGATAAAGAAGCAACAGGAGAAATCCATGTCAAAGAATGAAGGGAGAGAGAGAATATACCTCATCCAGAGGAAGACGAGGAGGGCTATGGGGGATAGTAAGGCCGCAGCGGTTCCTACAGCAACTAGTGTGTGTGGTGATGGTGAGGAACCTGCAACATCCATAGGCCAGTATTAGACTGTGTGCTCAAGTCCTTAAACCTGACCCTTTGATACATCAAAGGTGTTGGTCTATCAGATGAACGATTACCTGTCACATAAATGGACAACAAGGTGGAATTATGACGTCCGATTCCATTATGCGCTCTGCAGTGATAGTTTCCTCCATGCTGGGATGAGATATGAGCGATGGTGTAGTCCTGTCCTGATTGTCCCACTGAGTCTTCACGGTCCTTGAACCAGGAGAAGTCAGCTGCTGGGTTGGCATCACTGCTGCAGCTCAGAGTCACTAGCTGCCCTCCTCTATCTCACCAGAGGGACTTGAATACACAGATGTGTTTTTAGGCCCATCTGGAGGTCATTGACATGGCATGACATTGGAGGTCAAAAACATGTATAAACATAACGTGGACTAGTATTAACGATATTGACAAGAAAAGCTTTGAGAGCTTTTGAATTGAATACATGATGAATAAATATCTTAAATATGAGAGAACTGCTCCATATGACGTTAAACCTTTAGCATTTTAAACAGTACTCTCATATAAAAAAATAGCAGAGAGTGATGTTTGCCCTTTGGGATGATTCATGTAGACGAGGTTTAGATAATTCCTCTGTATTTGAATAGTGTGTTTTACTCACACTTCACATCGATGGAGATGGATTCTGATGCTGTCCCTCTCTCATTCTTAGCTTCACAGAGATATTGTCCAGTGTTTGAAGAGTGGATGTGATCAAAGACGACCTGTTGACCCAGGCCCGTCACTCTGGAGGAATCATCTGTAGTAACCTTGAACCAGGAGAAGTTAGCTGCTGGGTTGGCATCACTGCTGCAGCTCAGAGTCACTGAGCTGCCCTCCTCTATCTCACCAGAGGGACTCACGCTCACTGAGGGGGTCTTTGGAGCATCTGGTGGCAGGTGTGTTGATAACAAGTGTTAGTTAAATGTATCACAAAAGTATTATCAAACATGTCAGGCTAGTATCATTGCCCTTTTCTTTGAAGCGTCACCAAAGACAAACATCAGCCTGCAGTCACCACCTCTGGCTCAACAGTGTTATTGCAGTCACAGGTAAACTGGGCCAATCAGAAACAGATGAAGTGGGATGTAATATACACATGGTACATTGAACGGTGAGGGTCTTTTGGGGAGAGCGGAGGGGTCGGTCACTTCTGACGGAGCAGGAGTAGTTCCCAGCATGCCTCGGGGTGACGTGCTCCAGAACCAGCTGGTTATTTGGTTCCTCCAACAGGGAAACGTTGTTCTTGTACCAGATGTAGGAGGGTGGACCAGTCAGAGGACAACTGGTGATACAGCTCAGTGTCACTCTCTGGCCCTCTGTCACCGTGGCAACAGGGGTCACGTCCACGCTCAGGCCTGAATTTATTTATTATTTATTTAAAAGTTTAAGGATCAGGGACATTGCACATTAATAAAAACATTTAAACAAATGTAAACATGCCAGAATTAGCCAAAGGCTATTTTGCATCTGTTGTCCCTGGACTGATGTTTAAAGTCACCCTAAAAGAAAATAATACAAAATATTGGGTTATCAACATACAAATAATACATTCAATGATTAAAAAGCTGAATAGTGGACAAAAGACAGAGAGACTGAGATAACATAACATGAGCTAACATAAAACTGAGCTCAAACAGCAGCCGCTACAGACAAAACAGAAGCAACATTAAGCAGCAACAACAACAGGAAAAAAAAAAAAAAAAAAAGTACACAAGACACAATCACATTATACACATTGGACACATTAGAAGCCATGCACAAAAAGCAACAATACTAGACAATTAATACACTGACAGACAACATGACAAGAAATTTAATGTTCACAGCCTTGACCACTAATTAGCCACTTTTTTAAAAAGTGTTTAAAGGAGGCGTAATTTGAAATATTTCTAATGTGAGTTGGAATAGAATTCCATTCACGAGCAGCCCTAATAGAAAACGCAGACTGGCTGAAAGAACTTTTTCTAAACGCGATAACACAGTCTCCTCTAGTTGCACTCCGAGTAGATGTTGATACCATTTTTATAAACTGATTCAATGCTGGAGGCGCACGTCCATGTATGATTTTGTACATAAGACAAGAGTGTGAATATTTAATCAGGTTTTCCCAATTTAACAGCTTGTATTTCAGTAAAATATGACAATGATGATAGTTATTGGATTTCCTGTCCAGCACTTTAAGGGTTTTTTTGTATAGTGAAAGTAATGGTTTGAGAGCAGTGTTGCTCGCTTGAGACCAAGTAGTCAAACAATATGTTATATGGGACAAGATCATTGAGTGCATGTACATTAATGCTGCCTTGGTCGACATGCAACTGCGGATATGTCTAAAGTTTGACAAATTAAATTTAACGCACTTGGAGACCTTTTTAATATGCTCTTTAAAAGTGAGATTATTATCAATGAGCACACCAAGATATTTAAAATCTGAGACAACACGTAATCTCTCCCCATCTACAACCACCTCAGGTTCTGGACAGTGAATTTTAGTTTTACTGAAAAACATACAGACTGATTTAGAGACATTCAACTGAAGGCAATTTTGATTTAACCATTTTTTTATGTGTTGCAATGAGTCGGTTAACTGATCAGCGACCCGGGCTGTGCTGTTACCATGCATAAAAATGACACTGTCATCAGCATACATTATGGTGTTAGAATTAGGGCACACAGTTGGCAAATCATTCACGTACATTGAAAATAAAAGCGGACCCAGAATAGATCCCTGGGGAACACCTGCAGCCAAGGAAACAACATCTGACTGATGAGTCTTTATTCGAACAAACTGAGACCTATTTGTTAAGTATGATTGAATCCAGTTTGTGGTGTCTGATGAAAAATTAAATGTGGAGAGTTTACCAATAAGTATGCCATGATTTATAGTATCAAAGGCTTTCTTCAAATCTAGAAAGACGGCACCAACCACTCCACCTTTATCTAACATTGACTTAATTTTTTCAATCAAGTAGCAATTGGCTGTCTCCGTGGAGTGGTTGGTGCGAAAGCCAAACTGATTTGAATGCAAACTATAGGAACTGGTATTTAAATGATTTATAATTTGTTCGGCAACAAGTTTTTCAACCACTTTGGAAACCACCGGCAAAACGCTAATTGGTCTGTAGTTGCAGATGGATTGTTGATCACCACCTTTAAAGATGGGTGAGACAGCAGCTAGTTTCCAAACATCTGGGAAAATTTCCTGAGCAATTGAAAGATTTACAAGTTGTGTAATAGGACATGCCAACGATGCAGAGAGCTCCTTAAGCATAACTGTGTTCATACCAATGACGTCTTTAGCTCTGGATGACCTAAGAGAACCAATTACTCTCCCAACATCAGACTCTGTAACAGTTTCCAGTTCAAAGGCTGGTTCAATATGTCTACCTTGGCTGGATATAAAATCCACAGGTGAAAAACACTTGATAATGTCGTCTACTGAATCAATGAAATAGTGATTAAGAGCAACTGCTACTTCAGGTGGGTTGCTCAAAAGTGTTCCATTGGCATAAATTTCAATTGATTTGGTATTATTAGAATTTTGCCCCATTAGTTTTCTTAGTTGGTTCCAAATATTTTTTGTATTACCTCCTGCTTTTTCTATTATATTCAAAAAATAGTTTGCCTTTGATGCTCTAAGCTCTTTAACTACCCTATTACGAAGCATGATAAAAGTGTATCGGTCACTGCTTAATTTGGACTTGAGAGCACTCTTTAAAGCCATGTCTCGTTTTTTCATTAAATTTAGGATATTTGGGTTCATCCAAGGAATTGTATTTTTTTTTTTCCTACGTTTTTGTCTACATGTAAAGTTATCAATTACGCTCTGTAGTTTTTGCATGAACCCTTGACTGTCATTTTCCAAAGAATTTCCCATCAATACAGCCTCCCAATCAATGTTTTGAACAGCACTTTTAAACCCATCTTGCATGTTTTTGGGAATACTCAAGGATTCCTGTTCTTGGACAAATGGAGTAAAGCGCTTTTTGGTTAGCTTCCTCGCTATCAGAGTCAGGTTGTGATCCGATAGTCCAGTCAGCATATTAAAGGATTTATCAATTCGATTTGGCCTATTACTAAAAATAAGGTCAATTTTTGTGCTAGTGGTTTTTGTAATTCTTGTGGGACCATTTACCAGCTGTGTAAGATCAAAACTATCAGTGATCTGTTTTAAGGATTTCCTTGATGATTTCACTTCCCAATTGACATTAAAGTCACCCATGAGAATCAACTCCTTATTAAAATTACACTCCTTTAACATATTTTTAAAATGTTCATAAAAGGTATTATTGGAAGAGGGGGGGCGATACAATAGAATAAGCGAAAAAGACATGGATGTAGACAAAGTCACATTAAGACCAATACACTCAAGTTCATTGCAAGACCACTGTATTTCACGACATTGAAAGTTGTCTTTCACAAAAATTAAAACTCCACCACCCTTTGAACCCACTCTATCCTTTCTATAAATATTATAACCAGGGACATGTAATATTGACAATGGTGAATTTTCATTAAGCCATGTCTCCGATAAACACAGAAAATCTAGGTTGGAGTCCAATAATAGTTGATGAATTTGATCACTTTTAGATTTAAAACTTCTTATATTTAAGTGTCCTCCTAAAATGCCCCTTGGCTTTGATTTTGGGTCCCAGATGATTCTTGAGTGGTTGACAGTCTGAAATAAGTTCAATTTTCGATTTTTCGAGATCGCTATATTTAGAACCTTGTTTTTTTTTTACAGTGTGTGGCATGTTGTTCGGCACGGAATTCATAGAGTTTCCAAATGTTTTTACAGTGTTAACGGTTTGATCCGATGACAGCTTAGATTGTTGTTGTGGCCATAGAATAGATGGAATAGATAAACCATCTAATGATGATTCACAGACCCCGTCCGTGCAACCAGCGTGTTGAGTGAAGCGATTACCTCTGTTACTCGAAAATGGGGAGGAATCTTCACCTGTTGGCCCTCCGGAGCCGCGCCGCTGATCCGAGAATGGAGACCCTCCGGGGCTGATGTTAAACACGCTAGCGGTGTGAATCTCCTCACCGCCGCGCCGCTGATCCGAGAATGGAGACCCTCCGGGGCTGATGTTAAACACGCTAGCGGTGTGGATCTCCTCACCGCCGCGCCGCTGATCCGAGAATGGAGACCCTCCGGGGCTGATGTTAAACACGCAAGCGGTGTGAATCTCCTCACCGCCGCGCCGCTGATCCGAGAGTGGAGACCCTCCTGGGCCGATGTACACGCTAGCGGTGTGAATCTCCTCACCGCCGCGCCGCTGATCCGCCGGTGCGGGGCGGCCACCACTCCGGTGATCCACAGGCACCACAAGATCCCTGGCCGGCAAGTCAAACTCAGGAGCCCGCAAAACAGCTGTCATGCGACTTTTGTCCATGGCACATGCGGGGCTCATCTCCCCTCGGGGGCCAGGACAGGGATGGACATCTCCGGACAGCAACAAACAGATTGTAACAAGCAGAGCATTTCCCTGCTGTATGCTGACCTTAGACCCGTGTTTCTTTGTGTGGCAGTGCAGCCGAGGAAAGACGAAGGTCGACGCCAGAGCATGTCCGCCAAATCCGAAATACGGTGTGGTATGAATTGTTTGTTTGCTCTTCGACTGATCAGTCCCATTGTTGACGGTAAAATGAGCATTGTCGGCCAACTTCATTGATAAATTGATATCTGTGGGTTTTAGCACGGTTAAAATGAATCCATACACTAGAAACGCCAGCACTACACCTGTCCTGCCAGCACCTGGTCTGGCTGCGCCCGCCATCTTCCTCCTACTACTATGCGAGGAATAAGTAATATATAGTATATAATTAAACCACTGTAGAGTCCTAACTGTTTAATATTATTAGTATTATTGGCCGACTATATATAAAGTATTACCTGTGACGGTCAGAGTTGTACCATGTAAATCACCTTTCCATTCATGGTGATATGTTGTGAACTTGAAGCGGTACTCTGCTGAATCTGTGACTTTGAGGTCAGTGATTCTCAGAGTGGAGCTTCGTCTCCTTTCGTCAGAGTACTGAGCACGGCCTTTATATTCAGAGTCTGTCTTGAGGTCCCTGGGCTGTTGATTATCTCTCCATATATACCAGTTTTTATCTGATGTATAGATTGTTCTAACCGGGCCGTATGTGCAGGAGATGTCCACTGATGTTCCTTGTAGAACACACATGGTTCTGGTGGTGTAGGACACTTTGTAACATCTGTCTCCAAAGACACCTGAGAAAGGAATAGCACCGTTAGAGTTCTTGAAGCACTAATCTGGTGGAATTTGTAGTCTTAGTGTCTACTTGGAGAATAACTATCTGGTATAGTTCAATGAGAAGATACAATAGTAGAAACTAAAAATATATACTATAATAGAAGCTGTAGTTTCTACTTATTCCTTCGGTATCACTTTACAAGGGTTAATTAATTAACCATTCATTAACATTAATTAAAGCAGTCATTAACTTTAACTTACAGTGAATAACCAGTTCACTAATGGTCTAGTAATAATTGACTAATGGTGTCCATGTTAACTAAAGTATTGATTTATACATTAGTTCATATGGCTAGACTTAACCTTAACTCTAACTCTAACCCTTACCCACGAACCCTAACTCCTGTGCTAATATATATTAATGCTTATTACTGCATTTACTGAATCAACAGTAAATTAATGTACCCATATTGTCAAGTGTTACTATGCTTTCTAATATGTATTCTTAATAAGGGTCCTCTTATATATTATGTAATTGATTGTCTTCCTACAGTAGATTTCGCTATGTAAGGTCTGATAGAGAAACTATTCCCTCCACCACAATGTGACAGAAAATATGTTTCTCTAATGACTTTCCAGTGTGTGAAGTATCTTTCTACTGGCTGCTCACACACACGTTGTCCATTCATAACACATGTAGTTATTATAGTTACTAATTCATAACACATGTAGTTATTACAAAAAGCTCTATAACATGTGACATATCATGTCAGTGTGGAGTCGACTTACACTCTAAAGGGGAATGGAGGCGTTCGTATCCTTCAACAGCGCAGGAATAGCTGTCATAGGAGGTAGGGTATATATAGAAACTTCCACTGGTACGCCGTCCGTTCTTGTACCAGATGTAGTTAGGGTTACCAGCTAGTTCACACGTGTGACCACTGGAACATTCCAGATATGGTTTGATATATGAGACCTGCAGATCTGGGTCCAAGAGAAAAACTGTTATTCATAATGGTTCAGATTACAGACACGCACGCACGCACACACGCACGCACGCACGCACGCACGCACGCACGCACGCACGCACGCACGCACGCACGCACGCACGCACACACACACACACACACCCTCTTCAACACTTCAGACATCATGAAGTGATGTCTGAAGAAAGTATATATAATGACGTCATAATAAATGATGCGCAACATTCATGGTTTACGTAGTAATACGGCCAGCAACATTTGACACCAGTTTTAGAACGTTTTACACTACAGACATGTTGACCACCAACATGCCAAAGCAGCTATAGAACCTTATTCAGCAACGGACAGATCACACACACACGGAATGGAGGTTTATTTCTGATCAAGACCATTTATTATTGACGCCGGACTAAAGCCTAACGTAACAATAACGGGACGCGTTATTGACAGCCTAACAGCCTAACGTAACAATTTGAACTTAATGTAAAAATAAAGAACTTTTACTAAGCGTGACAATAAATAACTTCAAGTTGAAGAACACACACACACACATTGACTCAGTGATGGCCGCACTCCAAAACCAAAATAAATAGAACTCTCCAAGGTGCTGATCCTGCTTGGCTGCATGGCGCACTACCAGATCTGTGACACAAACAAGAAACGTAACTTACTAAATGAACCCGTGGGCTCCACAATATAAATATTATAACCATGACCAAAGAGAGCCTGCACAGCGGCAGGAGCATCATAAGAACACTTTACCGACCTTAAGCAGACGGTAGAACAGCCAAGGTGGTCCTGCACTCAGGGGGGGTGGGAATGATGGGGGGGGGGGGTGTTACCGTGGTGGGGGGGGGGGGTTAACGTGGTGGGGGGGGTGTTACCGTGGTGAGGGGGGGGGTTACCGTAGTGGGGGGGGTTACCGTGGTGGGGGGGGGGGGGGGGGGGGTGTTACCGTGGTGAGGTGGGGGGGGGGGTGTTCTGATTAATATATTATTATTCTTAAGGCTCTTATGTAACATTATTTAGTAGTAAAAGGAGAATGATGATGGGCTGAACACACGAGAACATTCAGTTGGATCCACTGAGTTGTTTATTATCATTATGCTTCATGAACAAATACAACAGATGTACACAATAAACACAAGGACTGAAACAATAGAAGCTGCAGACTTTACTAATCATAAACAGGTGTGCACGTATCTTTAATAACTGAACATGTTCTGCGGCCGTTTGGTTCCCAACAGAACAAAAGGAATCAAGATTCAGTTTAAAGTCATTTACAACATGCAACATTATCCCATAGACCTCTTGGTTATTATGAATGAAATATAAAATCTGATTAGGACAACAATGATGATATCATAGTCCATAGAACAAACATGTTTATGTCTGAAAATTACAAATATATAGTTGCATAAAAAAAACATGTGATTTACCATCAATAGGTATTTAATATACATTTCAAATTAAAAATGAGATCTTAATAAAAGCTGCTTAGCGAACCCTATGGGAGATCCTTAAAGTCTCTTCCTTTCATGATTCATCATCATCAACTTTTAGGAAGCCCCATAAAAAGGAGGGGGAGGGGGAGAGGGGGGGGAGGAGGAGAGGGAGACGGGGGGGAGGAAAAGGGGGAGACGGGGGGGAGGGAGAGACGGGGGGGAAGAGGAGAGGGAGAGGGAGACGAGGGGGAGGGAGACGGGGAGAGAGAGACGGGGGGAGAGGGAGACGGGGGGAGGAGGAGGGGGAGACGGGGGGGAGAGGGAGACGGGGGGGAGGAGGGGGAGATGGGGGGAGGAGGGGGAGACGGGGGGGAGGAGGGGGAGAGGGAGACGGGGGGGAGGAGGAGAGGGAGACGGGGGGGAGGAGGAGAGGGAGACGGGGGGGAGGAGGAGAGGGAGACGGGGGGGAGGGAAAGATGCGAGAGAAAGAGAGCGAGACTATAACTGCCCTAGAGACACTGACGCAAAAGCAGTGTGTGTGTGTGTGTGTGTGTGTGTGTGTGTGTGTGTGTGTGTGTGTATGTGTGTATGTGTGTGTGTGTGTGTGTGTGTGCCCGTCCCGGCCATCCTTTTTTTTTTTCCTACACAGAGAGAGAGAGAGAGAGAGAGAGAGAGAGAGAGAGAGAGAGAGAGAGAGAGAGAGAGAGAGAGAGAGAGAGAGAGAGAGAGAGACTATAACTCACACAGAGACGCTGAGGCCCAGTCCCCCCAGTCCCACCCTAACCTAAACCCAGGGAGGAGGTCCTCCTGGGTGAAGGAGGTCCTGAAGGTGTGGATGTGTGTCAGTGTGTCTGAGGACCCTCCTCCACCTGGGGACACTCTGTAGAAGGACAGAGTGCCAGCAGGCCGGTCCAGATACACTCCTACTCTGGTAGAGCCAGCGGGGGGGAGACGTATGGCTGTCTGTCTACCGTTGTACCGGGCAGAGTAACCAACATCATCATCACACTCAAGCCTCCAGGACTTGTTGTTCCCTCCAAGCTGGCTGTCACCACCCCCTCGTCTCCTTGTGATTCCTCTGTATGTCACTGCTATACCAACCCATCCTTTCCTCTCTACCTCCCAGTAACAGCGGCCAGTCAGAGCCTCTCTACACAACACCTGGAGCCAGGAGTCAAATCTCTCTGGGTGATCCGGATACGACTGGTCCTCTCCGACCACCGTCACCTTTCTGTTGTCCTCAGACAGAGAGAGGAGTCTGTGGGCTGTGTTTGGGTCCAGTGTGAGTTCACAGGCATCTGACGGAGAACAAGACATGATGAGCTACTGAACCCTTCTGCATCTTCATCATCATCATCATCACTAGTACTGCTGGAAGCATTGACATCTTAGATATGCTAGGATGCTAAATCCGAGGACGCTCAGGCGCTCAGGCACACACACACACACACACACACACACACACACACACACACACACACACACACACACACACACACACACACACACACACACACACACACACACACACACACACACACACACACACACACACACACACACACACACACACACACCCTCTTCAACACTTCAGACATCATAACTTGGTCAAAATTCAACCGTTTACCATCACTCAAACTATTAAACAAATCTACACATTTGTATCTTCGATAGTATTTAATCAGAATTTCGATATCATTTATACTTTTTTCAGAATCACAGTTTTAGTTTCACTCCGGATTCGTTCTCAGTTGGTCTCACTCTAGCCGTTTGCCTCAGCTGTTGCTCGTTGAGCAATCAGTGGACATCACAGCACTCTGGAGGAGTCTGGTTAAAGTCACGTGGTGGAGGGTAGTGTGGTCTTTGTTAGTCTCTGGCCGTTTCTCAATACCAAGTACGCAAACTACGGACTCACGGACTTGGAAGTGCGTACTTGGCAAGTCCAGACTTCCAAGTACAGACTTCCGAGGACGCGAGTACGCACCTGTGACGTCACCACCTCAGCTCTGTTAACTGCTTTACGGCCTCATGTAGGCATATACTACTGAACAATTTAAACTAATGATATAAAACTAAACCCCAGCCTCTTTCATTTTAAAATAGTATGTCAATATTTTCAATGAATATAAATGAAAAGATATGCTTATCGTGTGTATAAGCTATTCACACAACTTTTTATATGTAGGGTACAGATGCGCGTGCCTAACTGGCTATGTAGTTGGAGAGTAGACTATTGATATAATAAT
Source organism: Micromesistius poutassou (assembly GCF_964030765.1). NCBI lineage: Eukaryota > Metazoa > Chordata > Actinopteri > Gadiformes > Gadidae > Micromesistius > Micromesistius poutassou. The sequence goes on along the minus strand of NW_028178801.1, from coordinate 34,632 downwards.
AATAACGAATGAGCGAGAAATGACTGATTAGAACACACACACACACACACACACACACACACACACACACACACACACACACACACACACACACACACACACACACACACACACACACACACACGATCGGATGGATCCGACCAAGATTTTCGTTGCCGTTGTGATGGGTTTCCTCTATCAGCGACTTATACAATAAAAACAAATTATATTAAACAAAACCCCAGCCTCTTTAATTTTAAAATAGTATGTCAATATTTTGAATGAATAGGCCTACATTTTTGTTATATATGTCAAATGTTCCTATATATAGCCTATTATTATAGCTTACATACTAATATTTTAAAACATGGGAATGCGAAATGCATCCTGGGATATTTAACGGTCCAAGTCCACACAAGTCACCTCCGATGCGTCCTCGGTGGAACGGCCAGTTTAAGAACGCATGGAGAACACACACGGGTTTTACGACTGTACTTGACTTGATGCGTACTTGGAATTGGAACAGTACTTGGGCTACGACTGATGACGTTTCACGAGAACGCAAAGTACACAAGTACAGACGAGAACGCAAATTGAGAAACGGCCTCTCTCTCTCCCTCATGGACTACAACAATGGACTACAATAGTGGACTACAATAGTGGACTACAATAGTGGACTACAATAGTGGACGTTGTCCGACCACTTTTTTAAATGTCAGCCACAGTTCGGCTTTCGGCCCCAACCTCATTGATCGACCCGGCAACGTTTTCCCACGCCAGTTTTTTGCTTTTGGTGCTGATTCCGGAGGAAAGAGAGCCAAACAAGATCTTATTTCTGGCCTCTACCTCCGAAATCAGCACCTCCACCTCGCATTCACTAAAGTTATTTTTTCTTCCTTTCTCCATTTTCTCCTTTCTCCTAACGGGCTCGTGCATGTGCGCTCAATGTCACGTTAATTGGGATGTACAAAGAGAATCTGTGTGAAATCGTGCTTACGCAAGGATTGATACATCCAGATTTTTTTGTGAGCATCAGCTTTCCAGATTTTGGCGTCCGCAAAGTTTTAGTCAGAAATCCACGCAAGTCTTACACAACAACACACAACTCACTGCCTCCCTGCTTCTAGCCAATCAGCTACTAGCCACCACCAATATACTACCCGGCCTTCTTTCATCCGCCGTCATGTCTCGTCTCCACCTTGGATTATCACTCCTGCTACTCCAGACTCTTAGGACTCTCTCCTCTACTCCACCAACTTCTGGCCCACTCAGCTACACCGCCGCTGACCTTCACCGCCTCAACAATAACCATCGTCTCTCTGCTGCTGCTGCCCCTGCAGCCAGCACAGCCGGAATCCTCCGCCGACGCCGCTACATCCATCCAGGTTCTGGCCCCTCTCGCAACCAACACCTCCCCCATGGCTCACCCATCCCCTCACTCTGGACTAACTCTCTCCCCCCCGTCACCCCCACCTGCCGTACTGCCAACCTCACTAACCTCCGTTCCCCCTCCCCTGCCCCCCCATCCATCTCCCTCGCACTGCTGAACTGTCGCTCCCTCTCCAACAAATCAGCCGTTATATCTGAACTGCTACTGGACAATAACATGGATCTGCTCCTCCTCTGTGAAACATGGCAACAGCCCCTGGACTTCTACGCTCTCAATCAAGCCACTCCTTCCAATTACAGTTACATCGCCAAACCCCGCCTCTCTGGCCGAGGGGGAGGCGTTGGCGTTCTTCATAAACAATCCCTGTCCATCACTGAACTGAACCTCAACCTCCCATCTATCTCATCCTTTGAACACCTTGCCTTCTCCCTCCCCAACTCTGTCACCACTGTTCTAATCTACTGTCCTCTGAAGCCACGCCCATCTTTCCATCTTTGCCCATCTTGCCTTCTCCCCTGTTGACTCCTCCCACATTTTGGACATCATCACTGCGTCCAAGACAACCACCTGCTCTCTCGACGCCCTCCCAACGACTCTAACCAAGGCTTGCCTCCCTGTCCTCACCCCCCACCTCACCACCCTCTTCAATCAGTCCCTATCCCTTGGTCATGTTCCCTCTGTCTACAAACTTGCCTCCATCACCCCCATCCTCAAAAAGCCCACCCTTGATCCAGCCAACCTCTCCAACTACCGCCCCATCTCCAACCTGCCGTTCCTCTCCGAAACTCTGGAACGCATTGTCACCGCCCAACTCCACACCCACCTCCAGTCAAACAACCTCTATGAACCCCTCCAGTCAAACAACCTCTATGAACCCCTCCAGTCAAACAACCTCTATGAACCCCTCCAGTCAAACAACCTCTATGAACCCCTCCAGTCAAACAACCTCTATGAACCCCTCCAGTCAAAAAACCTCTATGAACCCCTCCAGTCTGGCTCCCGCTTCACAGCACCGAAACTGCCCTTGTCAAAGTAATCAATGATCTCCTCACCTCTGCAGACTGCGGTGCCCTCAACATCCTGCTTTTACTAGACCTCAGCGCAGCCTTTGATACTGTACACCATTCCATCCTCCTCAAAAGGCTGCGCCAACAGGCTGTTGAGGGCACCGCACTCGACTGGCTCACCTCCTACCTCACCGACAGGCAACAGTTCGTCTCCCTCTCTGGCCACACATCCACCCTCTCTCCTGTCACGCAGGGGGTCCCTCAGGGCTCAGTCCTCGGCCCCCTTCTTTTCATCTGCTACCTCTTCCCCCTTGGTCACATCATCCGCAAACTCAATCTCGACTTCCACTGTTACGCAGATGACACTCAGATGTACATCAGTACCAAAACCACCCAAAACCCTCCCCTCACCCACATCGAAACCTGCATCTCTACAATAAAAACATGGCTGACCCACAACTTTCTACAAAACAGAGCTCCTTCTCATAGGCACCAAATCCACTCTCAATATATACGCCTCGACCATCACTCCCTCCCCCCTGGCACGCAATCTTGGTGTTATCCTGGACCCCACCCTCTCCTTCGATCCCCATGTCAGATCTGATGACATCTGATGGAGAACAAGACATGATGAGCTACTGAACCCTTCTGCACACATCATCATCATCATCATCATCATCACTAGTACTGTTCTTCCTGTTTCACGTTCATCTTCTCTACAAAAATGAACATAGAAAGACTAAATCATATCAGATGATAGCTACTATAGTGGACTAGTGTGCTATAGCTTTAGAAATAGTAGTGCATATTGTTTATAAGATGTTTTAAGTTAAACGTAAATGTAAATCCCATGTGTGTGTGAGTGGTTGTCCCAGTCAAAACAATGAAAAATGTATACACTGAATCTACTCCCGCAATATTTACACAACATACACATATTATACATCAAAACGTTCATCATGATGAGCTGATTAATCCTCTGTAATATCTAAGCTATAGTCTACATACTTTTCAAGATATTCGACTTTGAAAGGTTCCAATACACATCCATTGTGATCCACCTGTGTAAACAACAGACTGAACCAGCTGAGCTCATATACAGGCTGGAAACTAACTGTTGGTACCATAGACCTGGTCCATACATACAGTACATAGACATGTACACATACGTACACACACCTACACAAACATACTAGACACACATCAACACAGGCAAACATAGCTACACATACGGATACACAAGTCCACATGTGAATGAGCGGACGTCACCTCCTGCTGTGTGGATGGACTTTCCATCCCAATAGTGAGTGTGTGTTGTGATGAATCAAACAGACACTTACACTTCTTTAGAGCTGGTTTCAGCCTCCACACTCCACCGTGCTCCACACTGGGGGAGAAACAAAGTGAGAGCAGCATGTTGAAACATTCACCTTCATCATCTGCTGTCTCATCACGTTCTACACAACATGAGTGACAGCTGCCTTTTCAAACCGCTTCATCTAGCAGCGGCTTGAATCCCTGTAGGAGACTTTGTCCCTGAGTGGTGAGCTGTCCTCTCCATACCTGAGAGTGTCCAGTCTCCAGCGTGGATCCTCCAGTCCAGCAGAGAGCAGCGCAGCTCCAGAGTCTCCTGGGTGATTGTAGCTCAGGTCCAGCTCTCTCAGATGGGAGGGGTTGGAGCTCAGAGCTGAGGCCAGAGAAGCACAGCCTTCCTGTGTGACCAGGCAGCCAGACAACCTACACACACACACACACACACACACACACACACACACACACACACACACACACACACACACACACACACACACACACACACACACACGTGTGTGAACTATTACTTTTCTGGAGGTAAATCTTTTCAACGTCCTCTGATGTGGAAGTTAACTGTTTGATCATTAAATCTGTAAAGTTTTAGAGTAGTGTAAAAAAACAACTAAAGGGTAAAGGGGTGCAAATTTTTTACCATCTTTCACCTCAAACCTAAAATGCAAACACTAGATTTTAGTGGAACTTCAGCGGGGAATAAAGACTAACTAGACAGAAAACCACACTCAACACACAAACAGTAATTGTTTTTTTTCATTTAGGCGATTCATTTTTCAGTGACCCAGGAGGTGCTGGAACATGTTCCGGCGTGTTCCGGCTCAAATGAAGCACTGCCCCCTATGCATTCAAAACATTAACTTAAACCTTTTTAAAGTGAGTGAATCTGTTCACATGAATGGACACAGATGGATGGTAGGCAGTGGCGGTTCTACATTGAATAACACCCTGGGTGAGACCCCCTCCGAGCGCCCCCCCCCCCCCTCTCAATTGCAAGAAATTCGAGGTGTGCCTGACTTGAGCCACTCATTCCATTAGAGTGTTGCTCTGTACCGGGCCGTCCATATGGGCAGGAGGGGCGGCGAACTACTTGTAAAAGCATGCTCCCAAAAAGATAGTTTGTAAATCATCGCTCCAAGTCTATTTTTAATAACGTGATCGTCACATTAACTATCTATAGTCTCTGTAGGCTTTCAGACTATTGTTGGTCTGTTGACATCACGTTTTGGATGATGGTGGACGTGGTGGGCGGCGGTTCTAGCTGAGTTTAACGTCTCATGTTGGGGCAGCTCAGCGACCGCGTTCCTCCGTATGTTGATCACATAACCCTGCAGGCTGCAATAAGGATTTCAATCCGCTAACAGTGGACCCCCGTCCCCCCCTTGTCCGTTATGGAGACCCAGAGGTGAACTGTCCCCCCCCCTCCCCTTTCCCCATCTCACTAATGGTAGATTTCATGATTTGTTTGAATGAATCAGTTCGCGTCGGTCAGTTCGCCAAGAAGAGTCGTTCATTCGTTCATTCGAGTCTTCACCGTTCTTCACTTGTTGCCCGGCTGACTCTCGTGACTTCTCAGTCCTCGAGTCTTCACCGCTAAACACAGTCAGTGAACGAACGGTGACTCGCGAGTCAGCGCGACTCAGCGACTAGTGGGTGGAGCTGGGAGTCGAGTCTCGGAGAACGAACGAGACGAACGACGACGAACAAGAGCGGTGAATCAGGTTGGTTGGTTTGTTTTAAAGAGTCGTTCGTTCAAACTGATTTGTTCGCGAACGAGCCACCACTACTTCTCATACAGCTTCTCTGACGGCACCTTCTCAGCGAGCAGGGCGCCTGCAGCCGGAGGGGGCGCCAATATGCCAACTCCCCCCACAGTGATATGAGAGATAATAGAAAACGGGTGGCTTAAATCAAGCGATCTGATTGGTTCCCAATTGTTGTATAATGAGCGCATACACACAGCTATGACGTCCATTCAGTTTATAGAGATCCGTATCACTCCACGCCTAACTTGAACTGTTGTCTATTTATATATAAAAGTAATAGCATAGTTCACTGAAGCCTAAAAATATGTTGATTGATGGAGAGGGTGGAAATGTTGTAAAGCAATAGGCACACGGTGAGTGAACTCGATAGTAGGCTAAATTGCCGGCGAACCAAGCTACCAAGCTCGCTTTTTCAGAATTGAGGGTGTCTATGACTTTCATTTCGCCATACTTACGTAACCGTTTTATAAAAGCAATAGATCACTTCAGTCAGTGAAATGTTCTCATTATACCACAGTTAAGGGGCGTTGTCTGTCCCGACGTGCAGCGGAGGGACGGACAACGCCCCTTAACTGTGGTATAATGAGAACATTTCACAGCCTGTCGTGATCTATTGCTTAAATAGAAAACCGCTTCGCAGCAAGGATGATTTTTTTTTTCTTGTGTACTCGTGCACATGTGTCATCCCGCCCTCTGTCCCTCCCCCCCCTCTGTAAGTGTTTGACCGTTGAGTAAAACTGACCTGAGAGTTTCCAGTGTACAGTGTGGACTCCCCAGTCCAGCAGAGAGCAGCTTCACTCCTGAATCCTGCAGATCATTGGTACTCAGGTCCAGCTCTCTCAGACTAGAGGAGTTGGAGCTGAGAACTGAGGCCAGAGCTTCACAGCATCTCTCTGACAGATCACAGCCATCCAGCCTTCACACACAATAAACACAACATGTTAGGAACTGGGATTAAAATATTTTACATCTTTTACATAAAAGGACGTGTTGAAAACTTTAATTAGAGATGTTTTATTAATTGAAATACATTCAATCCATAAATGTTAATTTAATTATCTGTGTAACTTTTACTTTTAACATAATTAAGTTATTGTCTTCATCTTTATTAGAAAAGTGTTTTTAGTTTAACTAATGTTTAAAACACTGGATATTTAAATGTAGTATATGCTACACGTGAACCTCCTAAGATGGAGCAATTTGATTGGTTCACTATCTCTGGATATCGGACAATATCCCGAGATTGAGATCTCAAACTCGGGATATTGGGGAGCGCGTAAAGGTCGTCTCGTCACGCTAATAAAAACGAATTAACCGCTCATAAAAACAAATAAATCCTGGCAAAAAGTGTAATCTTGTTTATTTTTGGAGTGTTCACGTGTAGTTTATATAAAACAATGATTCACCTCAGGCTCTGTGAATAGTCCAAATGTATTAGCCCCTGCTATAAACAATCTAGCCCCCGTAGCTCCCCAATCATAATTCTTCGGCGCCGCTACTGGTTACAACTAATAAGTAAATGTTTAAATATCATTCAGCTGGGCGATCTCTACAGAGAATAAAGTCCTCTCCTCCTTTGTCTCCTCCCTCTCTCACTCGTGACCTCTCACCTTTCCCCCAGATGACCCTGAAGTCTCTGTATCAACGCATCCTATTGGTTAAACCCAAAGCGTCCATATAACCAAACTACTGAACAAGGTTAAACGTTTTAAAATAGTGGGTCACCTTTTATTAATAATGAACGTATATTTATGCATGTAACCTCATCAATAACTATTTATTTATACTTATAGCAACATATTTAAATACAGGTGCATTTAATTATTGATGAACAATTATTATTCATTCTTTAATTATTATTTCATAATAGAGCTTTTGAGTTTGACTTTTCACCCTGGTTACACAATATGACGTTGTGTATATTGAGATGTTATAAGTTAACCTCAAAAGATGTTTCCTATGTTATCATAACTTTTATATTCTACTATTATGTATGTTTTCGTTGTGTGTACTCCCTCCGTCCCTCCCCCCCCCCTCCGTCCCTCCCCCCCCTCCCTTACCCTCTCCGTCCCTCCCTCTCCCCCCTCTGTCCCTCTCCCCCCTCTGTCCCTCTCCCTCCTCTGTCCCTCTCCCCCCTCTGTCCCTCTCCCCCCTCCGTCTCTGTCCCTCTCCCCCCTCTGTCCCTCTCCCCCCTCTGTCCCCCCTCTGTCCCTTCACTATCTCGGGATATTGGGGAGCGTGCGTAATGGTATAGGAGAAATTTGTTATGCAGTCAACATCTTGCCCAGTATGCTATATTAATTAAATAAGTGTGGAGAAACACTAAGCAACCAAAGAAATGCTCTGTGTATCTGATATATGTTCTTAGAATGTTGGGACTGCACAGAATGGAACGCTCTGTTTAGATGGGCCTCAAGGAGGTCCATGGGGACGGGCAATATGTCACCATATAAGCAAAGAATGCAGGGAGATGGCACCACATGTTCCCAATAAGGGAAAATGCATGGGATGGGGTAACAACGTATGGATGATATATGGGCACGATGGAGCATAAGAGCAGGGGCCAGAGAGTGGCTGTTCAGTTCTTTGTCAAACCAACTCAGGATTTTGTCGTTGCTTGTTCTCAAGTGATAATAAAATCTTTAGCACTCAAACCTTCGGCTTCCTCGATCTCTCTTAGTTTTTGTTTAGATGTTGTATTTTATCTACGACAACGGTCGTCTCGTCACGCTAATAAAAACTAGTAAACCGCTCATAAAAACAAATACATCCCAGCAAAAAGTGTAATCTTGTTTATTTTTGGAGTGTCCTTGTGTAGTTTATATAAAACTGATTCACCTCAGGCTCTGTGAGTAGTGGGGAATAGCCCCCGAGACCTTCGGCGAATCATTGTTAATTGTTGATTTTATTGATTCATTTTTTGATTCATTTTTTATGATCGTTATGATTGGGGAGTATGTTAAATAAATAAATCATAACTGCTTATATATCTCAGTATTAATTATTTTGTGTGTAATATAATACGTTATCACTATTATAACTTATTTTCTAGTTTTATGTATATTATCTTGTGTGTATTGTTATACATGTTATCTGTGAACGTACAGATACAATTTGTATTTCATTATACCTTTTATATTCTAGTATATATTATAATATATACATTATATTAAATTTTATGTATATAGTGTTGTGTGTATTGTAATACATGTTATTAGTGAACTCACAGAGATGTTTTGGAGGCTTTGACCACTGGCAGCAGCCTCAGAAGACCCTCCTCTGAAGCAGAGTATTTCTTCAGGTCAAACACGTCCAGCTCCTCTTCTGATGACAGTAAGATGAAGACCAGAGCTGACCACTGAGCAGGAGAGAGAGATTCTGTGGAGAGACTTCCTGATGTCAGGGACTGTTGGATCTGCTCCACTAGAGAACGGTCGTTCAGCTCATTCAGACAGTGGAACAGATTGATGCTTCTCTCTGGAGAGAGATTTCCATCTATCTTCTTCTTGATGTAAGACACTGTTTTCTTATTAGTCTTTGAGCCACTTCCTGTCTGTCCCAGCAGACTTTTTTTAACCTGAGTGATCAGTGATCTACTTCCTGTCTTTCCCAGCAGACCTCGTAGGAGAATCTGATTGGTCTCCAGAGAGAGGCCCAGGAGGAAGCGGAGGAACAAGTCCAGGTGTCCATTCTCACTCTGTAAGGCCTTGTCCACAGCACTCTGGTAGAGGAGGAGGAGTTTATCTTCCCCAGAGTTTGGTTGTTCTTCTGAGAGCAGATTGACCCCAGTGTCTATGAAGTGCTTAAAGACATAAAGGGCAGCCAGAAACTCCTGGAGGCTCAGATGGACAAAGCAGAACACCTTGTCCTGGTACAGCCCACACTCCTCTCTAAAGATCTGGGTGAACACTCCTGAGTACACTGAGGCTGCTCTGATATCGATGCCACACGCTGCCAGGTCTGCCTCGTAGAAGATCAGGTTGCCATTCTCCAGCTGGTTAAAAGCCAGTTTTCCCAGAGAAACAATGATCTCCTTGCTCTCTGAACTCCAGTGTGGATCTGTTTCAGCTCTGCCATGATACTTCTTGTCCCCCAGTATGGACTGAACCCTCAGGAAGTGGCTGTACATCTGAGTCACGGTCTTGGGCATCTCTTCTTCTCTCTGGGATGTTTTGAAGCAGTCCTCCAGAACTGTAGCAGTGATCCAACAGAAGACTGGGATGTGACACATGATGTGGAGGCTTCGTGATTTCTTGATGTGGGAGATGATTGTGCTGGCCAGCGTCTCCTCTCTGAATCTCTTCCTGAAGTACTCCTCCTTCTGTGGGTCGGTGAACCCTCTCACCTCTGTCACCATGCCAACACACTCAGCAGGGATCTGATTGGCTGCCGCAGGGCGTGTGGTTATCCAGATGCGAGCGGAGGGAAGCAGGTCGCCCCTGATGAGGTTTGTCAGCAGAACGTCCACCTTGGTGGACTTTGTGACATCAGTCCAGATCGGGTTTCTCTGGAAGTCCAGAGGAAGTCGACACTCATCCAGACCATCCAAGATGAAGACAACTTGGAACTGGTCGTATCTGCAGATTCCTGCTTCTTTGGTCTCAATAAAGAAGTGATGAAGAAGTTCCACCAAGCTAAACTCTTTCCCTTTCAGTAAATTCAGCTCTCTGAAAGTGAGGAGAAATGTGAAGTCTATGTCGTGGTTAGTTTTGCCTTCAGCCCAGTCCAGAGTGAACTTGTGTGTTAAGACGGTTTTACCAATGCCGGCCACTCCAGTTGTCATTATTGTCCTGATTGGTTGATCTTTTCCAGGTAAGGGTTTAAAGATGTCCTCACATCTGATTGGTGTTTCCTCTAAGGCTGGTTTCCTGGAAGCTGTTTCAATCAGTCTGACCTCATGTTCCTGGTTGACCTCTCCACTGCCTCTCTCTGTGATGAAGATCTCTGTGTAGAAGTCCTTCAGAGGTGTTGAATGTCCTGCTTTAGTGATTCCCTCAAACCCACGCCTGTACTTATTCTCCAAACTAGACTTGATTTTATGTTGGCACTCGACAGCATCAGATCCTAAAAGTGAAAACAACAGAAGACATCAGTTAGTGGAAGGTGACATCAGTGGAAACAGGTAGATATTTCCTGTTAAATTATCAACTCAATGATATTTAGTTAGTTGTTTCATAACTTGTGGTCGGAGAAGCTGGTCGTGACAAGGACTGCATGTTACAGATTCAAAATGTTCAGGACTATTATTTCCACAGCAGTATGATTGGTCTAATAATAGTAATAATGATGGTGAATCAGTCTAAAGTGACTTGTTATGCTGATATAACAAGATAGTGTTGCATCTATTCCACTGAGTTATTCTGCTGTTGATCTGCAGTATAATGTTTAACATTCTTTAACCTGATACCCCCACAATAACCCTACAGACCTGGATCAAACCATGTAAACTGATACCCCACAATAACCATACATATCTGGATCAAACCATGTAACCTGATAGACCCACAATAACCCTACATATCTGGATCAAACCATTTAACCTGATAGACCCACAATAACAACTACATATCTGGATCAAACCATGTAACCTGATTGACCCACAATAACAACTACATATCTGGATCAAACAATTTAACCTGATACCCCACAATAACAACTACATATCTGGATCAAACCATTTAACCCCAAAGAGGAAAGATGTCTCCACATTGAAGTTAAAAGTCATCAAAGTAAGAGTCTCTTCTGCCCTTCAAACTATTAGTCTCCTGTCTTCAAAGTAAGAGTCTCTTACCGCCCCCCAGTGTGTGGGCCACTTCCTCCTGGTTCATCTCCTTCTCTGTTTGATGCTGCTGTACAGACTGAGCACTGGTAACCTTTGACCTCTCCTGGTGTCTGTGGAGAACACACACACACACACACAAACACACACACACACACACACACACATTTTTCCTGACTTGTAAACATCAGTACCAGTAGAGTCTGATAACAAGAGTCTGCTCTCTGCTGCTGGACTCTTCTAGAAAAACAAGAACCAGATTTATGGACGTTTGATAGAAGCTGTATCTTTATGATCTCTGGTAACTCCTCACCTTTTCTCAATAGACGGATTTCCATCTTTAAATTTCCAAGGTATATCCATAGAGCGGTCACTCTTCATGGAGACACAGCTGGGTCCAGGGGAGTCTGCTCTCTGCTGCCTCCTTCTGAAAAACAAGAACCATCTGGAAGTTAGGATATGTCGATATCTTTTCGTTTCATAATTTAGGGCTACTCAACTACTTTCTCATGACTTTTCATTTCAATAATCTTTCTCAGATTATTGAAATGGAAATATAAGGGCAGGCTGAAAATGTTAAGTTATTAGCTGTTTCCACACATGTCCTCCGCCTTTTCTCTGCATTTGTACATCAGGAGGTTTGACCGTGAGGGTCATTCACACTTATTCACACTTGATGTCCGATATGCGGACATCTGTGTCGCTCAGACATCAGTAGAATCTCCAGCTGGTTTAGGGGGGCGGGCTTGAAAGGGGCGGGATATGACGTAGGGTCTAAATTATCAAGAGATGGGATAGGACTGCCACTGTCACTCTCTCTATTTTGGTTTGACCGCAGACAGCATGGAGGCAGAACGGGCAGAACTCATCGCGATCATCTGAAATGTTGCTGCAGCGATGATCATATATTCCGTTGCATCCACAACATCCGCATCGATGGATGAAAGATTGGAGCATGAGTTAGAGACAAATAGAAGAAATGACAAACAAGAAAGGCGTCGTGAACGACTGCGTTACCGGAGAAAGAGAGCGTCTTTTTTTGCTTAATTTGACATCTAACAAACACTGGGACAAATGTAGTTGATTTCTGTGTAACTGAGAAAACAGGGAGTGGAAGGACGGGACCCTATAATGTACAACTAACTGTTGTCAATAATAAGTGTTACGAGAGTTAGCGCATGTGTGTGTGCGTGAGACTGTGTCTGTGCAAACGTGTAAAGTCAGTGAAACTAAGAATAAAGTACCCAGCCTGTCAATAATCGGTGGCCGCTTCATTCCGACCATATTCAAACCTATAAGCAGACCCACTGCCGGTCAAAGTGAAGGGTGTTACCCCCGAGAGAACATCGGCCCTGGAGGGAACGTCTCCCCTGTGCTCCTCGACTACGGTCTGGGAGCCGACAGCAGGAAAGGTGGAACATAAAAATAAAAAAACATTTTCTATATACGCGTGCAGCTGTGAACTCATGTATTGTAATTTATTGTATGATGTGTACTCTGAGGGTTATGATAAGACCTATCATTTAGCGTTCACTACGAATGACTCTGAAAAGCAGTGCCACGTTAAAATATGTTTTAAACCATTCAGTGAACAAAAGGCAACAGGCTGATTATCGATTAGGGTGCGGGTGCCACTCAATGACATGCAAACGTAGACCGAAGCGTCATCAACACGCCCACTCAACTGGTGTGAAATGCCCACACTCTACTGCTCACTCACATATAAGGTAATTAACATTTCTGCCGGCTAAAATACTACCTGAGGGGTAGTCTTTTATCAGGAGGTCCAACGTCAGGATAAGTCATTCACATATACGGCCCGTCGGGAGAATAGCACCCGTCATACTGTGCATAGAGTGTTGATTCACAATGCGTTTAGCTAACATAGAAATAGAGCAGTCAGTTTCTACATTTCTACACAGACCTGTGTTATTCTTCATGGATTATTGGTTTCAATAAATCTCTTCACCTCAAAAGATCAAACTGATTCAATAAAAGCCGTTTGAAAGACGTTGAACCTTCTAACATTAAACCTGTAAAGTCTGCTACAAGTCGTCTTAATATTCATTTCATTCACACGATTCAAACAGCAGAATAAACGGCCTCAGCCATGAACCAATCCATCTCCAAGTGGTCCTGTGATTGGACGTTGGTATGTTCTGATTAACGATGGGCGGGCAGATCAAGATGATCCGCGGGCCGCCAGTTGAACAGCCCTGATGTATCGGCTGAATCCTCACCTTGTCTTAGAAGGTTGGTGATTTCCATCTTTAAACCGGTCAGGTGGATCCATAGAGCTTATATCATATAATGAACATAATATTTATGATCTCTGATGAATCCTCACCTCTTCTCAATAGACTGATTTCCATCTTTAAAGTTATGAGGTTGTTCCATAGAGCGGTCACTCTTCATGGAGACACAGCTGGGTCCAGGGGAGTCTGCTCTCTGCTGCTGCTCTGGTCTTCAACACACACACACACACACACACACACACACACACACACACACACACACATACACACACACACACACACACACACTGCAGTTTTGACACTGACAAGATAATTCTTCTGTTTTTAGGTGAGAGCATTTCACTTGTTTCCAGCTTTTAAGTCCATAATTATCTATCTATATATTATAACTTGTTACTGAGATGTTATTACTGGCCCTGAGTAACCTAATGCTTTGAACTAGAATCACAGAATTATGAATCTGTTTGATCAACACTGACACACCAAACTGCTTTGTCAAAGTCTTATTTAGAAAACTCGATCAACAGTAACAGTACCTTTCAGTCAAGATGATAAGCAGAGTATCTTTTCATAGAATTCAAAGGCAAACCCATGTGTCTACTTTGCTTAGAAACAATATCAGTCATGAAAGATTTCAACTTAAGTCTCCACTACTACAACTGCACTGACTATGATGCTAGTTGTTCACTTAATGTTGGCCCACTGTTTCAGTTTTGTGCCATCATTGAATGATGATGTATGTGAGCCCTTTGCACTGAGAAAAATAAGAATCACTCATGTGGCTTTTAAAACAACACTTGTTGTGTTTGTCGTTTAACAAGAGTATAGACATGTTAAAAATGACATGTGAGCATGGAAAATATGAAATGAATGTATGTTGTTTGAATTAACATACATAGGCTATGAATCAGAAAGATTTTTTAGGTAGTGGCCATCCCCAGAATGTACCAGAATACAGGAAATCACATCTACCAAATTCAACATCTTCTGGGGGAGGACCCCCAGACCCCCGCCCACGACTACGCCCCATCAACAACTTTCATCACCAGCCACCACTGATACAGACACATATCTACACATCATTTGTTCTTCTTTTTTATTCTTTTGTATCTTCTCTCATATCCGATTAGGTGAAGAGCGCGGTCATGTGCCCTCTGATGGTGATGATGAAAATTGTGGCCCTCTTAATCATGAAAGTTGTCCATCCCTGAGTGACGTCAAAGTCACGTTACGATACGACTGTTCAACATGAGGTCGCAGTGAGAGAAATCCCTCCTGTATCTGATTCAGGACCGCGTATGGAAGTGGCCCAAACCACAATTGAACAGACCTGATTCCGTGTGATTTGTGCTGTTCACACTGTTCTGAATGAAATCGGATCGGAGTCACCTTTGAGCAAAACAATCTGGCAACTCTTGCTTGCAGAGTGACGAGGCCAATCACAGCCTTTCACCACCATAACATGTCCCGCCTCTGCCCCCCCGACCCTCCAACGCTGAAGAAGCCCCCCTCCATGTCTGACCGCTCACTCTCTAAGTCCTCACCTCTTCCCAATAGACGGATTTCCATCTTTAAACTGGTAAGGTAGATCCATAGAGCGGTCACTCTTCATGGAGACACAGCTGGGTCCAGGGGAGTCTGCTCTCTGCTGCTGGACTCTTCTGGAAAAACAAGAACCAGGATCTATGGACGTTTGATAGAAGCTGTACCTTTATTGTTCTATGCAATGGATAGTTGCATTGTTATTCCCATGCCTTAGCTCTACCACACCTGTTGAGTGTGTGACGGTCCCTGTCTAGTGTTGATGTTCTGATGTGGTTGACCAGTTATTGTTTTTCCTATGCGTCCTTGAATGTACCATCAGCAGAGTACGGATTTGGAGCACCTGGTGCAGGCGCTCCTGAAAGGATAAAAACCCTGGCTCAACTCTGCTCTGGTCTCTCTCTGGCATTCGGCTGCATCTCCGCCAGCAGCAGCAGCACATTCTCTTTGTTTGGTTTCTGCTTTGTTTTCGCTTTACAACATTTACACCTCAAATTGCTCACACATCCACATTTACATTACTGATGTTACTGACTGACACACTTCACATTGGTACTTATAGCCTCAGTTGTCTAAGTTAATATAATAAATTCACTCATTTCTTGCCCTCTATGGTGTCCTATGCTGTATTTGTCATGGCCTAGGAGCCGGGTTATGACAAGTGCTACTTGTAACGTTGTTCTGGTGCGAGTGAATCAGAGTTAGAACGGATATCAACGTCTCCACCTGCGTTCTGTGTCACTCGGTTACTAACAAGTTATCCTTATATCATATAATGAACATAATATTTATGATCTCTGATGAATCCTCACCTCTTCTCAATAGACAGATTTCCATCTTTAAAGTTATGAGGTTGTTCCATAGAGCGGTCACTCTTCATGGAGACACAGCTGGGTCCAGGGGAGTCTGCTCTCTGCTGCTGCTCTGGGCTTCAACACACACACACACACACACACACACACACACACACACACACACACACACACACACACACACACACACACACACACACCTGTTACTCAGACTAATGATGGAGTCATGATGTATCACTGCTGAGCTCTGAGATGGACAACAGTCACAGACAGAGAGATCCTCTTCTTACCTCTTAGCTTTGCTCCGGTGGCCATGTTCCCCAGACAGAGTGGTCTTAGAGGTAGGACCCCCCTCCTCTCTCTCCTCATCCATAGTAGACTGGAGACCTGGACACAAACACAACTCATCCATCACTTCATTTGCCTTCTGAACTTTAGCTGTTTATTGAGAGAGACGATCATTGTGACTGCGTCACACTAAAGCGTTATGGACGTCATAGACCATCAATATGAACCCCACAACAACATACCCACACTGCCCTCACTACAGTACA
This sequence comes from Micromesistius poutassou, assembly GCF_964030765.1. Lineage (NCBI taxonomy): Eukaryota > Metazoa > Chordata > Actinopteri > Gadiformes > Gadidae > Micromesistius > Micromesistius poutassou. The sequence continues at coordinate 18,222 of NW_028178801.1, read as the reverse complement.
GATGTGTACAGCACATGAGAACTGAGAGATGAGAATTAAACACCTTGGAGACTGTAACTGTACTTAAACTACTACACAAAAAGGATACACAATAGACTTAATAAATGCATTGTGGTACAATTAAAAGTGAAGAACGTTAGAATCATTTCTCCACTGGAACAAAGTCTGAATTCTGCCACTTTACTGAACCACAGATTCCATATAAATCAACTGGTGAAGCTCAACACATCGATAGGGTATCCTCTTATGACCAACGGGTCTCTCTCTCTCCCTCCAGGCTCTCTCTCTGGCTCCAGCTGTGGTTTAAGCCATAGGAATCGAGTCTAGACCCACAGGAACCCCCCTGTGAAAGTGGTACAGTCCAGCAACAGGCTACTATAGGATCTATAAAACTGTCAATCCCCAGTCAATACGCACAAATATTAAACCTTTTAAATATCAGCACATTGAAAGGACTTCTGTCACGTCCTTCTCTTCATTCTGAGCCTTGAATATTGAACGCAATGTTGAATTTACCACAGGTCAGTAAAGCAGTAAAACATGAACTAACGATGTATTCTCTACAGTAAACTCATTATTATATACCAGTAACCTAAAGACAATATAAACGGTAGTAAACTGGTTATTATTATATACCAGTAACCTAAAGACAATATAAACGGTAGTAAACTGGTCATTATTATATACCAGTAACCTAAAGACAATATAAACGGTAGTAAACTGGTCATTATTATATACCAGTAACCTAAAGACAATATAAACGGTAGTAAACTGGTTATTATTATATACCAGTAACCTAAAGACAATATAAACGGTAGTAAACTGTCTATCTTATCTTATCTTACCTTATCTACTCCGTGATTAAAATGCGGTCGATCGCTCCAAGATGGCGGCCGCATTTCTTGCGCCCAGCAGCCAATGCGGCGTCTACTCTTTATTAATATGATGGCCGTTTCTCAATACCAAGTACGCGATCTACGGACTCCACCTCAGCTCTGTTAACTGTGCTTTACGGCCTCATGTAGGCATATACTACTGAACAATAAAAACAAATTATATAAAACTAAACCCCAGCCTCTTTCATTTTAAAATAGTATGTCAATATTTTGAATGAATATAAATGAAAAGATATGCTTGCCGTGTGTATAAGCTATATACGCGTTATGCATAAGCGTTGCCCTTTCATGTTTTGATTTACAAACGGATACGGATTGAACGTATCTTACCTTATCTTTTCTCTGATTAAAATGCGTCCATACGGTATAAAGTTATAAAAGTATAAATGTAAGTGAAGAAACGGAGGTTGAAGTGTTTATAAAACAAGTTAATCAGGTGAAAGGTTTTAAAAGCGGAGAAAGAAGAGCTGCTGGCTGCGACAGACCGCTCAGATGAGGAAGTTCAGAACGGAACCGATCTGACGCTCAGAGAGACGGAGGAGGAGGAGACACACACACACACACACACACACACACACACACACGCACACACACGCACACACAACGTACCAAACTGCTTTGTCAGCTGTTATCCTGCTCTAAACCATCACACTAACCTGTTATAACTTTATATCAGTCAGCTGTTATCCTGCTCTAAACCATCATACTAACCCGTTATAACTTTATATCAGTCAGCTGTTATCCTGCTCTAAACCATCACACTAACCCGTTATAACTTTATATCAGTCAGCTGTTATCCTGCTCTAAACCATCACACTAACCTGTTATAACTTTATATCAGTCAGCTGTTATCCTGCTCTAAACCATCACACTAACCTGTTATAACTTTATATCAGTCAGCTGTTATCCTGCTCTAAACCACACTAACAATAAGCTGTTATAACTTTATATAAGGTTAGAAGGATATTAAAATGTCCCATCACTAGATAAGGTCTGTAGCCTTCTGTAACAGTCATCACTCAGTGCGTTTACATGACACTCAAGAAAGTCAAATTATTGGGTTAGTCCAACTATGATTGGATTACTAAGATGCATGTATACACCTTAGTCAAGCTAAAATCGAACCGAATTGGGTTACTCATAGTCGAATTAAGACCCCTAGATAATGCGATTCATAGTCGAGTTAAGCGTGCATGTACGGAGTCTAATTGGATTATGCGTTAATTGCGTTCTGCACATGCTCGAGATCTTTTCCCGGGGCCGTGAGCCGGAAGTAGAAGGAGACGATAGTCGTGTTGTTGTTGTCGCCGTCGGAAAACGAGAAACGGCGATTTATTTAAAACGGTGGCGCAGAAGATGGAGGAAGCCAGTGAATGTAGTTACCCCTATAAGAATTGTGTCCCGGCCGCGGGAGCGCGCATGGCATGCATTCATTAAAGGTGGAAGCACACAGACACTACGCTTCCATTTCACCCAAGGCTGAATTAAAAGAACACGTTTTTCTAAATGTGGGTCATCAACGAGGTTGTAAAGTAGTAACTTCAGTCCTATCCGGACAATATATCAATTCTATTGAACTTCTGATCTGCTGTGTCAACACTAAGGGTGGGTTGCACCAACGTGGTTTAACTTAATCCTGGTTTAGGGTTAATCTAGGTGTAGTATATCTAGGTTTAAACTGGGTTTTTAATTAACCCGAGGTGCGTTGCACATCTCAATTTTAACCCTGGATTAGCTAAACCAGTTTAAACAAAGATTAAAGTAAGATTAATTCATTTTCACTGTCCGCCATCTTGGATTTTGACCAGATGTAAAAGAAACGGAGGGTATACGTATTAAATGTCCCCAAACAGCCCCAAATGATAACCTATCTCTAACCATAGTGCTAGAACCTTTGATACTTTTGAAATACATGTCTCGCTATTTAACAGTGGAACAGGAAGGAATCAAATCCCGTCCGCCCGCGATCCCGTACTACCCCCCCTGTAACCGTAGGTTTATAACAGTAAGAACTAGCTAGCGCCTAACAACCAACTAGCAAACTCATTTAAGCAGCAGCTAGAACCTAACCATGAATTCAACTTCAAGACAGAGGGGGTCCAACGTTTCAACGTTTGAAAAAAACCTCCATCCAGCGAATACATCCAGCCATGTTGCACATGCACACTACAATACTCTGATCTAAACCTCCCCCAGGGGTGGTTTAAATAAAACTGCTAATCCAAGTTTATCCTGGGTTTAAACTGAGAATACCAAAGGGTTAAATATAACCAGGATTAATATTAATCTAGGTTTAAACTAGGTTTAAAGTTTGGTGCAACACGGTTAACAGTTAAACCTTGATTTAATCCCGTTTAAAAATGAATCCATGTTGGTGCAACCCAGCCTAAGTGTACCGACTACCTTGAAGAAAACAGGAACCCTCGTACCCATCTGCTCATGGAAAAAAACAGACTTTCAGCGGCACTACCATATATGAGCAGGACTTCCTCGTTGAATAGTGCTGCCATATGTGAGAAATATTGTACTGCTGAGCTGCTGCGTCAACACTAAGTGTACCGACTACCTCGTAGAAACAGGAACCCCCATACCCCTCTGTCCCTGAAGAAAGAGGAACATGGATCCATCACAACCACACATGCGCCTGCCTCCGCACGCACAAGTCAGCTGGTAGAGCGCACCCAGGACCCTCTCTCAGGTCTAGCTTATCGTAGCACTGACCCACGGGGTCTGATAGAGTCACTCGCTGACTCCATCAGACCCCGAGGAATACTTCTATTGAGATAGCCCCCACACAGACTCAGGCTGTGAGGATCGAGCTTATTTCACTTATATCTAGCTTATTGAGATAGCCCCCACACAGTCTCAGGCTGTGAGGATCAAGCTTATTTCCCTTATATCTAGCTTTCTTATCTGGTTCATCGAAACACTGCCCACGCAGTCTGACAGACTCACTCGCTGACTCTAACAGACATGCGAGGAAAAGAACGTGTAGCCCTCTTACGAGAACCCCTCATGACAATCTAGTATTTAGACTCTTCCAATGAATCATACTTTTCTCTAGGATTGTGTAAAACGGTATTATATATTAGACTCTGTTAGCATTTAGGCTCTTTTTCTGGACCATTCTTTTCTCTATCATTGTGTAAACAAGTTTTCTAATCTAAATAAAACGACCTCACTACGTGTTGTAGTGGGCGATTCAATCAGTTCCTCTGTGATGGGCTCCCCAGTAGGGGCCCGACCGACGGCCCGCAGCTCTCCCAGCCTTCACACAAGAGCTGAGTCATCATGACACTAACAGGGTTGATGGTGGCTGGTCCGGAGAGTGAGGCAATACAAAGAGGTTCAGACATGTTCCCCGCTTCGTGGCCCACAGGGACTGAGGTGCTAAGAGACACCCCAGAGTTCCATCGAAACGCGTGTAGCCTAAAGTTAGTTTAACCTCGTAGGGGCTTAACCGAGTGACCTGTGTTGGCCACATAGACCAGAGTCTTCCTCCACCGAGCTTAGCCCAGGATCTCTAACACGTACAAGAGGGCCGGCGCAAACAGAGAGGAGGATTGACTTGATCTATAAATGAAGTCCCTCAATCTTAATTGGTTTAACACCATGACCAACATTCTCAAACATCCATTAACATCCACATTTGCCTCAAACAATGTTAGGCTTACAGCCCATGTCAATAGTTGTGAAATTATATTCTTGTTGTTCTTTTAATTGTTTGTTACTCTGACTGTTCTGTTTAATGTTGTGGAAAGGATGTTAGTGAATGATTCAGAGCATGATGCATTTTAAATGGCACCACTTTTGGTCTTGTGTCTTCATTTTTCTTGAAACAATAGTAGCTGAAAATAAACATAGCCAAATTACAACCAAATGCTTCAGTCATTGAGGGCAAAAATAGGCCCAATGATAGGCCCAGATTTTTTTATTTAGTTTTACAAATGAAGAGTAGGCCTGATTTGACTAATTGGCTTTGCATCCTTTCCTTCTGCCCTTGTAGTCCAAGACATGCTGCCCACCAGCTTTCAAAGTACAATGCTGCCACTGGTGGATTTGTACACATTTTATTCACATAATTATCCCTCCCTGCTATTTTGTACTTCACCAAAACACCCTGAAACAACTTGATTCTCACATACTTATGCCACCAAACGCCACTAACAGTGCAAGCAGGCCAATGGCAACCAAGCGCGCAGTCCTTCCTCCCTCACTCTAAAAACCACCAGCCGCCACTGGTGGTCGTGCATCTGTCTCAGCGGAGACTGCAAACGCGCTGTCAAAATATCAACTCGTCAAGTCAAATGCGCTCATGGCTCTTAAAGGGGATGGGAGATGGAACTCTCATTGGTTTATTGCACGTTACGCCCAAAACACACCTACAGGTTTCAGACCAACCATTTTAGATTTGCGTCGGGCGCAAAGCTCATTTATCTCGCCGTCATAATAGCAACATCGTCATAGAACCGCCCACAAAGCTGCACGCACACACACACACACACACACACACACACACACACACACACACACACACACACACACACACACACACACACACACACACACACACAAATGACCATACAATACACACATGAACTTGTCTACACATCTTTTTTTTACCTAACCAAGCTGCTACGAGGAAAGCCAGTTGACCAGACGTCCCACAGCCGCTCAGTACAACAAGGCTGTCTGGCGCTCCCTGGTGGCGGAATCACAATGACACAGCTCTACCGTTTATTCTCCAACAGAGACGGACGGACGGACAGGCAGTCGGACAGAGGGAGACATTTGTCAGGCCTCAACAGACCTTGAGGATGTCTGCCGCCTTCACTGCGACCGCCAGCAAGGTTTTCATCACACTGTCGCTGAGAAGTTTCTGTTTTGAAGGAATACAAAATAAACAATTATGAGCAGTAAAGTCACCATTGTGAAGTCCGCTGGTTTCTCAGCAGGTCTGGGGTTGACATTTAACACATTCTTTAGTGTGAGATGAGACGTATGTTTGCTTTGAGGAGAAAAACGAATCAAACAAAACATTCAGGGCGTCTACGATAGATAATGTGGTACAACATGTTGTGTTCTTGTAACCACAGACGTACCAGCTTGTATTGTACGATTTCAACTACATTCCCTCATACTATGATCACTTGTGTAATGATGATAAAGATTTATATATCTGTCCATGTTAACAAATACACAGAAAGCTAACTTATAACAGAACCATAGCACAATAGACAAGTGCGCTGTGTTGTTGTTTGAATGTATGAATAGTGACCTCTGACATGACCTTAAAAGGGCTTCCTCTCATCCTGGAGTATCTCTGCGTCGCAGGCTCTCAGCAGCCTAACCACGTGATTGGCTGAGGCCTGGTCGATGTCACGCGTCAGCGGGTTGGACTTCTCCGAAACAGGAAGTTCAGACTCGTAGTCTGGAAACTTTTTGGAATCAAATGAAAGTAAACTGCATGAATGAAATGTATTTAATTCATTAAATACCATTTTGAGAAATGATCTTGGAGGCTTAACATCACTGTATGTTACCCTCACCTACAGCGGCGGAGCCACAAATGTCCATATAGGAGGCACAGGAAAAAACAGGTGGGCAAAGCCAATCTGATTGAACCTAAGATAGGCCTCGATTAGATGCACCATACAAACATTAATCAAAGGCATGTTATATTTATGACATAAAGGTGGAATTTATTAAAGGCATTTGATCACAGCTGACAAATTACGCAGAAACATTTTAAACTTGCGCAAAACTGCATGAACCCATGCATCGGCGCGTCACATTTATTGAAGGCTTCACCGCTCTCGGTCACAGCTGACAATTCACCGTCAGGCTAAACATTTTAAACCTGCGCAAAACCGCATGAACGAAGCTTTGGTGTGCATCACATCAAAGTGAAACAGATTGGCCGTATAAGACAAGACTACTGCAAAGATGACAACTTATCACACACACAGAGAGAGAGAGAGAGAGAGAGAGAGAGAGAGAGAGAGAGAGAGAGAGAGAGAGCGAGAGAGAGAGAGTGCGAGAGAGAGAGAGAGATAGAGCGAGAGAGCGACAGCGAGAGTGAGAGAGAGAGATAGAGCGAGAGAGAGAGAGAGAGAGCGACAGCGAGAGCGAGAGAGAGAGAGAGAGAGAGAAATAAATAAATAAACGTCTTTACTTGTTGGAACAAGGATCTTTTGGTTCCACATGAGAGCAACGATCAAATGAAACGAAACCCCATCAACAGAACGGCCAAGGTGGTTACGACATGACAGGAAAACGACAAAGAAGAAACCCTCCCGCTCACCAGTGGGTGCAGCACCTTACCTGCCCCCGAGCCCGACGCACAAGTCACGGAGCGGACAAATGAAAACAGTGCGTCTTCCGGTGAAGCTAACTGACTACCCTAACTGATCTTACACCTAAAGTGAGGAAAGTCACCACCAAGGAGTAAATAATAGTAACAAAGGGAAGGCGTTGAAAGCATTCAGTAATGATTTACAGTGTTGAACTAAAAGTAACCAGTGTACAGGTGGGCAGCCTGTGCTCCATAGGAGAGAGAGAGACGCCGTCTTCCACTGGGCTTTATATGAGTGGGGGCGGCGCCAACAACCAGGGAGAGCCAATCAGCACCTCGTAGCCAGTAGGCTCCGCCTCCAGGAGGGGATGGAGGTGATTGGATGCAGGAGCAAAACAAAAACAACATATTAGTGCAAACACACAAAGCCACCACAAGAGCCAGAACATTATAGTACTACCCCGTAACGCCCCCACCCTTAAGGAGATCAATTGGGGGTTTCTTTAGGCACTATTCACAATTTTATTTTATATACAGGAATGAGTAAAAACTTAAATATACTCATCATCAGTTGACTACTCTGCCGCAGTTCAACTGGAAAGGAAATGCATTCATGAAAAAAACAAACGACAAACAAAAGTACGATGAACCCACAATTTATGTACGTATAATTATATATAAACAGACACGCCCCCACCACCTCACGGACCACTGGCTGACGCACCAGGTGGGACTCCGCCTCCGAGACCGAGCAGCCAATCAGCAGACAGATCAGAGCCAGAGGGACGACCTTATGGGGAGCCAGAATGAACACAAACCAGAGTGGGAGGAGTCACTGACAGCAGCGCACTTCAACCCACACACACACACACACACACACACACACACACACACACACACACACACACAATCCACCAATTCATCCTCATATTCATCATCACTCATCATACATCATCCACCCCGTGATCTACCAACCCTCCCAACATCCACCGTCTATAACCCACCTACCACCGTCTATAACCCACCGACCACCGTCTATAACCCACCTACCACCCGTCTATAACCCACCTACCACCGTCTATAACCCACCTACCACCGTCTATAACCCACCTACCACCGTCTATAACCCACCTACCACCGTCTATAACCCACCTACCACCGTCTATAACCCACCTACCACCGTCTATAACCCACCTACCACCGTCTATAACCCACCTACCACCGTCTATAACCCACCTACCACCGTCTATAACCCACCTACCACCGTCTATAACCCACCTACCACCGTCTATAACCCACCTACCACCGTCTATAACCCACCGACCACCGTCTATAACCCACCTACCACCGTCTATAACCCACCTACCACCGTCTATAACCCACCTACCACCGTCTATAACCCACCGACCACCGTCTATAACCCACCTACCACCGTCTATAACCCACCTACCACCGTCTATAACCCACCTACCACCGTCTATAACCCACCTACCACCGTCTATAACCCACCTACCACCCGTCTATAAACCACCTACCACCCGTCTATAACCCACCTACCACCGTCTATAACCCACCTACCACCGTCTATAACCCACCTACCACCGTCTATAACCCACCTACCACCGTCTATAACCCACCGACCACCCGTCCTCCAGCACCTTGCTCTGGGTGCTGGCGGCGTGCGTGTGCGCGGTGATGTCAGCGTTCAGGAGGTCCACCTCCAGCCGGTCGCTCCGGTAGACGGCCCCCAGCAGAGCCCCCCTGCAGCGGGGCTGGGGGTGCCCTGACAGACCCTGAGGGTGGAGGGGGTGGAGGTCAGAGACACACAGACACCACAACAGTCCAGTGGTCTGGGGGGTGTGTGACTGCCTGCTCTAAAGGTTGTGGGTTGGATGCCAGGTGTCCCCTGTCTAACCCGTAGGCGTCCTGGAGCCAGACGGCCCCTGAGGCTCCGTCAGACCGTCCTCCTACGCGCGTCACTGCTAACAAAATGGACCCTTGTTTTGAAAAGAGGAGTGTGAGGAGATCTGTGTTCACCCAAACGTATACAACACATATTGAAGGAACACAAAGACACACAAAGGGAGTCTTCTTCTTCTTCTCCTTGATTATTGAGGCAGTTGTCAGGGACGCGGGAAGTCAGTTTGAGTTGGGGTTGCTGAGAGAAAGTATATATAATGACGTCATAATAAATGATGCGCAAAATTCATGGTTTACGTAGTAATACGGCCAGCAACATTTGACACCAGTTTTAGAACGTTTTACACTACAGACATGTTGACCACCAACATGCCAAAGCAGCTATAGAACCTTATTCAGCAACGGACAGATCACACACACACGGAATGGAGGTTTATTTCTGATCAAGAGGCAGGCCAGGAATCCGGTCAAGGGGACAGCAACAGGCAATGGTAGGGCAGTCATAGGGATGGGACTTCAGGTGCGATGAGGGCCAATTACAAGGATGGCTAATGACTGGTAATGGTTTACCTCACAAGTGAGGTAAGGGGGAAGAGAGAGATATATAGAGTGGGTTAGTATTAAGTGTATCAATGGTACTATATAGTGTTACACTATAGAGAGAAAAGGCAAGAAATGTTATATATTGATAATATGATTTATCAAGTCTCAGTTCATAGCCGGGTGAACACATAGTTCAACAGTAATCCCAAAAAATACCCCATTCCAGTTGTCAGGTAAGTGTGGCAGGACCTTTTCCTGTTTATAACACATTTCACGAAGGTGGGCTACACAAAATTGGGTTGGAAAGCTAGACTAGCTATACTGTATAGCCACTGTCCATCTGATTGTCTAGTTAGCTAATATCATCATACGTGCTTTTACTGGCTTGATATTCGCTGCTATGGTTAAGGTTAGGTTTAGGGTTAGGGATAAGGATGAGGATAAGGGCGAGGATTAGGGTAAGGTTGGGGGTGAGGGTAAGGGAGGCGGGCGGTTAGGGTATAGGGGAGGGGAGAGGTTAGGGTTAGAGGAGGGGGAGGTATGAGTAAAGGAGGGGGGAGGGGGAGGTAAGGGTGTATGGGGGGAGGACAGAGGTCAGGGTATAGAGGGGGAGGTTAGGGTATAGGGGAGGGAGGTTGGGAGAGGATATGGGAGGGCGGAGGTTAGGGTATAGGGGAGGGGAGAGGTAACCTTACCTCATTAGGGTAACAGGCGTGTGTATAATAAAAATTACCATACAACAAGCCACACAACCAGGTCATTTTAAATCATAAAACATCAGTATACATTTCAACATCTGTGCACACAGTGAAACAATTCTGGGATGTGATTAAAAAAAAAACAACGGTTCATCATGAGACCATCTGACCCTAACTCTGTCCCTAACACTGAACCATGAGGAACCCGCGAAGGAACCCTTGAGAAACAAGGAACCCTTGACAACCCGTGACTTAAGTCACGTCCTGCGAGGTAGAAGTTGCATCTGAAGTCTCCACCGTCCAGCTCCGACGAGGCGCCGTCGGTGGGTCACTGAAATGTAGCAAGAGGAGAAACACAAATCGTTAGCCTCGTAGCATAATCTATGTTGCTAGCCATAGGCCAACAATGTCAATGAGGCTACCCATGTCGATTACGCTATGAGGCTACCCATGTCGATTACACTATGGGGCTACCAATGTCAATTATGCTACAATATCAATTATACTATGAGGCTAATGATAGATAACTCTATGAGGCTAGCGATGTTGATTATGCTATGAGGCTAACAATACCCATTATGCTATGAAGCTAACGATATCCATTATGCTATGAAGCTAACTATATCCATTATGCTAGGAGGCTAACGATGTCCAGCTAGGCGGCTAACCAGATTCCGGGTCTCCCTCCAGATAGGTGGCTCCTCCTCCATCATTTTGTCCATTATTTTTTTAGTTTATATAATTTGTGTTGAAGAAAATACTTTTGTTTTGAGAATTCTACACTAGAAACACAGTGGTAGTAGTTTATTATTCTTTGGACACTTTGTTTAAATAATTCTGAATCAAATCAAATTTTAAACTTCAACATGAAACATGCACACACTTGGGAATTTTTAATTCAGGAATATAGTAAAACATTCTGTGAATTTAACAGCATAGCTTTGGTGGTGAAACGATGTAAAAAAAAGAAACTGTTGGTATTAACCTTCCAAAGACTTGAGCAGTCCCATCGTAGTCCTCGTCTCGCTCCTGGTGGGTCGTCAGCTTCATCTGTTCACAATACAAACACACATTAAAAGGGTGATGTCACCAGGTGTGAGTGTGACCAGCTGTTACGTTTTAGTGTCCACCTTGATGTACGCTGGATAAACTATAGTAGTAGCAGCTGATGTGACCTTAATTACTTCAAATCACAGCTTTGGCTAAAATTCACAGAATGAAAAATCTGAAGGAAAAACTAATGAAGACCCTCTACGATCGTTTGAAATAATTAAAAAGAACCTCCAGGTGTCAAGTGTTTGGTTATGGTTACCCTCCGGTCCAGCCTGGTGCCCCATTCCTGGTCCAGGGGGATCTGGATACCCTCTGGTCCAGCCTGGTACCCCATTCCTGGTCCAGGGGGATCTGGATACCCTCTGGTCCAGCCTGGTGCCCCATTCCTGGTCCAGGGGGATCTGGATACCCTCTGGTCCAGCCTGGTACCCCATGCCTGGTCCAGGGGGATCTAGTTACCCTACATTATAATTAAGTGCGAGAAAAGCACTAGACACATAATAATAATAATTATTATTATTATTACCCACCCTGGTGACCCATACCTGGTCCAGTGTGATCTGGTCACCTGCTGGTCCTCAGCCTCTGGTCCACCCTGGTCCAGGAGATCCTGTGAAGTCAGACAGCATCTTTATAGACCTGTGCACAACGCGGTCTCGAATCTAACTACCAACCCCCCCGCAGGAGCCCCTTACCTTGAGCTGGAACGACGATGGAGATCTTGGGGTGCTTTGGTCGTCTTGTTGCAAAATACAGCCAACAGACTTACCTTGAGCAGATCTAGTAGTTTGTTGCTGTTGGTTCATGTACAAATAATTGACTATACATTTCATATCCCCCATTTAGCAAATAATTCCCACCCATAAACAAGGCTGACAACAGTACAAAATAACAAACTTCTCATGCCTTTTGTCTACTTCCTTACTACTCTAAAACATCGCATGCACATCGCATGAGTGTTGCCTTACTGATCAGGGTGTGATCTGAGTGACCAGAGATGCATGCTGGGATACTGTGCCATCTGACGCCTACAGTTCTGTAGAGGTTCCCCCTCAGGAGAAACCAAGTTTTCAAAAGGCTGTCGTGACATCAGTTACATGACCTGGAACGTCCGTCAAGACCGTGACAGGGACTCCCCAAGGAGAAACGCCAAAGGGTAGGCTGTGAGGCTCCCCCTCTCGGCGACTAGAATACAACAGCTCTTACAGGAGAGAATCATGGCGCACATTTCAACGTTCCTCTTCATAGACCTTGAAGCCCCAGTGAGGCTTTCTTCACCTCTTCTGAAGAAGAGCACAACTGCAGCTCGACAGGGACGCTAGTTGGGATGTTTCCAAGATGGTTTCCAATTCAGCCCGAGAAATACTTGGATCTCAGGGCAGGAGTACAGGAGATCCAGAGGGCTTGCCAGCAGTCCATCATGTTTAGGTTAGGTAGGGAAGCCACGTTGCAGAATGTTTCATCTTCCATCTTCAGTTAGTTGGTTGGTTTCTCATCCGATTCTGTCCATTCGGAATGCCGTTAGTCCATCATCCATTGTACCAAGTAGCCATTGTCGCTTCCCATTGTTTGCATGATTCAGTCACACTACAATCCAAGCTGCATGACACTCAAGTCATCCTGTCCAGTGTGTAGAAGGTCGAATTGAGATCCAGATGCTAGATCGCTCCAGGCTCTTGCTGTATTGAACACCCACTTTGTAATCCTCTTTGATTTAGGCCACAGACTTGAGTCATCAGAAACATCCGACCAAATGACACTCAAGGGTGTTTCAGGAAGAGTAGCATCCTCCTATAGCTGAAGATTAAAATGTTCAGGTAATACAAGCCAAGTAGAAGTAGAAAAATTTCCCCCTCACACATGTGGTGCCCAGTACCAGGTTAAAGATTGCCCCTCTCACACTTAGTGCCCCATGCCAGGGCAACGATTGCCCCTCTCACACTTAGTGCCAAATGCAAGGTTAAAGATCACCCCTCTCACACTTAATGCCCCGTGCAAAGTCAACAATTGCCCCGCTCACACTTAGTGCCCCATGCCAGGTTAAATATTGCCCCTCACATGAAGTAGTACCCCATGACATGCAAAGATTGACCAGTACCAGGTTAAAGATCACACCTCTTTATTTTCAATTATTAGATTGTGTATTTACACAAACAATGACAATACTCAAAGGAATACAAAGCCAAACGAGAGGAGAGACCAGTGGAGGGTTTGTAGGTCTTTGAGAGAGGAGACCAGCGGTGGCTTTGTAGGTCTTTGAGAGACGAGACCAGTGGAGGGTTTGACGGAGAGACCAGCGCTGGGTTTGACGGAGAGACCAGTGGAGGTTTTGTAGGTCTTTGAGAGACCAGTGGTGGGTTTTTAGGTCCTTGAGAGAGGAGAGACCAGCGGAGGTTTTGACAGAGAGACCAGCGTTGGGTTTGTAGGTCTTTGAGACGAGACCAGTGGCGGGATTGACGGAGAGACCAGTGCTGGGTTTGTAGGTCTTTGAGAGACGAGATACCAGTGCTGGGTTTGTAGGTCTTTGCGCCCTGCCCTTCACAAAGAAAAGAGAACACTTCCCGGGGCTCCCGCCAGCTTCTCCGGGGTCGTTTGCGTTACTGCACTGGACGCCTCGCGGCGCCTATCTCCGCCTCTCCAGATTTGGGAATATGAACCTGACTCCCTTTCGATCGACCGGGGGCGACGGAGGCCATCGCCCCGCAGAGACGAGAGACCAGTGGAGGGTTTGTAGGTCTTTGAGAGGAGAAACCAGTGGTGGGTTTGTAGGTCTTTGAGAGAAGAGAAACCAGTGGTGGGTTTGTAGGTCTTTAAGAAGAGACCAGTGGTGGGTTTGTAGGTACTTGAGAGCGGAGAGACCAGTGGTGGGTTTGACAGAGAGACCAGCGCTGGGTTTGTAGGTCTTTGAGAGAGGAGAGACCAGTGGAGGGTTTGATGGAGAGACCAGTGGTGGGGGGGCTAGGGCTTCAAAGCGTACGGAGGGAAACGTTGGAACGTGCTCCGTGGTTCTCAGGTGCAGGAACCAGGTTGGGTTCTAGTTGCTGAGAGGGACAGCCCTCACATCTCGCCCCCTGGTGTGTCTCCTTGAGGAGTCCCTGTCTCCATCCTGAAGGACGTTCCAGTTCATGTAACTGACGTGACGACGGCCTCTTAAACACTCGGGTTCCCCTGAGGGGGAACGTCTACACAACTGAAGGCCTCAAACAGCGCAGAACCCTCGCATGCATCTCTGGTCAGTCAGTCACACACCCTTATCAGTAGGACAACACACATGGGATGTGATGCAATGATGAGGAATGTAGTAGGAAAGTGGACGGATAAAGTATCTTCTAGGGACGAATGAGAGGCATGAGAACACGAGAGAGAGAGAGCGAGAGAGAGCGAGAGAGAGAGAGAGAGCCTACGTGGGGCGGGGCAGGGCCTACGTGGGGCGGGGCAGGGCCTACGTGGGGCGGGGCAGGGCCTACGTGGGGGAGGGCCTACGTGGGGCGGGGCAGGGCCTACGTGGGGCGGGGCAGGGCCTACGTGGGGCGGGGCCTACGTGGGGCAGGGCCTACGTGGGGCGGGGCCTGAGAACCGGTTCAAACTAAACGCTGTCAGCCCACAGCATTAAAAGAAAATGTTGTGACTTACAGTTCGCAGTTTCTTCTTCTTCGTGGTTCGATCGTGATACTCACAGAATCTGTTTCTTCTTCTTGAGCTGTGAAGGAGAGCAACGAGATTAGTTTTACGGCTTGTGTGTGTGGCTGTGTGTGTGTGTGTGTGTGTATTAATTAGTGATTAATCCAATAAATCCAAATAAGTTATTAAAATAAGTTATTTTTCCCATCTAACTACGACGGTAACCGAGTGCGGAGTCAGTGTGACGTCATGGCCCCGCCCCCCTACGTCTTCCGCCGCCAACTCCGTCATGGAGTCATTGATAAATATCTGCAGCCGCGTCACCCGGCGAAAAATTAACTCAATTAAAAACAGCTTACGACGACATACATCCAGAACTACTATTATTCAACTTATCAAGTAGGCCTAGAGTAAAAAACAATTAAGATAAATTATAAATAAGTGTCCTACTCACAGCAGGTCCGGATGTAGCGGGCCGTTTTACTTCAAAAAGTGTTCGTTAATTAACCCGACGGTCAACCTGGAAAACAAAAGGACCAGACGGATCATTAGTTACTTTTATAACTTCAACCGGACGTTTCTAACCATGTTTCGGTTAAACTACTAAAATAACGTCAATATTAACAGTGTAATGGAGACGGCTCAGCGTCTTTTTCAATCTAACCTGTGGTGGAGCCAACAGCTGACGGAGCGCGAGCAGCAGCAGCCGCACAGTGAGGCTCAATGGAGACGCAGCGCGATCCGCACCGAGACCCGCGAAATAATCAGCGAATAATCAGCGGAACTACATGCAGGTGTGCGCCGCCATAGATGTGTGTGTGTGTGTGTGTGTGTGTGTGTGTGTGTGTGTGTGTGTGTGTGTGTGTGTGTGTGTGTGTGTGTGTGTGTGTGTGTGTGTGTGTGTGTGCGTGTGTGTGTGTGTGTGTGTGTGTGTGTGTGTGTGTGTTGAGCGGGGGTGGGAGTGGGTGGGTGGGTTTGGGTTACAAACTGTGGGTGTGTGTTTGGGTTTGTGTGTTTAAAAGGTGAACGATATGTGGATGAGTGGGAATAAATGGTATATATTATGTGGATGTGTGAGTGTGGTTTAAAACCATATGGAGTAGAGGAATACTGTTACTACCAGGAATTGTATGCTGATTGAAGTATGAAATTACACCGTATGATGGTGTATTTCCTTTTGATGAAAATAATAAAAAAGAATAAATAAATAAATGCCTAATGTGTAACATAACTAATTAACTATAACTGTATTGATACAATTACTATTATAGAACATAAAAAAATAGAACACAACTTACTTAACTTAAATATGCAAATTACAACATTTGGGCAAATTATGCAACTATGAAAGTCTTTATAGTTGCATTTGTTTATTCACAAAATAGAAATGCTATAACGGCATAAAAAATAATAAAATCAATCAGCTCAGATATTTATTGTCAAAGTGATGAACTTATCAAAACGTACAGAAATCCAAATGACACTAAATGTTTCAAATGACATTAATAAAATAATACATTATATTGTTACTTTAATATTCTTATATTGTATATTTGAACAGTGTTCCAATATATTAGTCAAACATTTACATGTATTAAATCTATATCTGTACATATTTTATACAAACAAAAACAAGGCGATGACATTATAGTCATACATCAAATATCCGTACAGTCACACCCAATTCATAAAGAAGACATTTATTGCCTGTTACACAATGCATGGACAAACAAATGAAAAAAAACGAATCGATTGTATTTATTTAATCAAAGCAATCAGTACATCCCCCCCCCCCCCAAAAAAAATAATATAGATTGCATTTCATATCAAAATTATTCAAATAATAATTATAAATTGAGCTTGTTCTCTTTTAAACGGAACGGTGTGAACTTCTTGGGAGGGCTAGTGAACATGTGTTGATGACCTTGACCTCTGAGCCTAGGGTCAGAGGGAAGGGCTAGTGAACATGTGTTGATGACCTTGACCTCTGAGCCTAGGGTCAGAGGGAAGGGCTAGTGAACATGTGTTGATGACCTTGACCTCTCTGAGCCTAGGGTCAGAGGGGAGGGCTAGTGAACATGTGTTGATGACCTTGACCTTTGACCCTAGGGTCAGAGGGGAGGGCTAGTGAACATGTGTTGATGACCTTGACCTTTGACCCTAGGGTCAGAGGGGAGGGCTAGTGAACATGTGTTGATGACCTTGACCTCTCTGACCCTAGGCTACGGTCACCTGGCTCCTGTCCCTTCGTAGTATGGGCTCTCCTCCAGTACCTCCTCGATGACCGCCTGAAACGGACCAGAACCAACCGTCACCGCTTCAAACCGGATCAATCACACAGGGACCAGAAAGAACGATTCTGACCAATGAACAGCAGGGGCCTCATGTACAAAGACTTGCGTGGATTTCTGACTAAAACTTTGCGGACGCCAAAATCTGGAAAGCTGCTGCGCACAAATAAATCCGGATGTATCAATCCTTGCGTAAGCACGATTTCACGCAGATTCTCTTTGTACATCCCAATTAACGTGACATTGAGCGCACATGCACGAGCCCGTCTCTCCACCCAGTCTCCTCCCTCATTTAATATGCTAATTCTTATAAATAGGCCTGCAGTAGTGCGCTCGTTAGGAGAAAGGAGAAAATGGAGAAAGGAAGAAAAAATAACTTTAGTGAATGCGAGGTGGAGGTGCTGATTTCGGAGGTAGAGGCCAGAAATAAGATCTTGTTTGGCTCTCTTTCCTCCGGAATCAGCACCAAAAGCAAAAAACTGGCGTGGGAAAACGTTGCCAAGTTGGTCAATGAGGTTGGGGCGGAAAGCCGAACTGTGGCTGACATTAAAAAAAAAGTGGTCGGACATCAAGGTGGACGTAAAAAGAAAGGTCTCTGCTCTGACCCCGGAGAAGCGTGGGTCAGAGCGCAGCGGGGCGGAGTCTGGGAGCTCGCCCTATTTGAGCAAAGGGTGGCAGCTGTGATTTGGGATCGGCTCTTTTTTGTCCAAAAAATCATAATAGTCGCGGAACACCCGTTAATTTTGAATGCAACCATCTTCTAACAAGGCCAACACTGCCATTGTCAACCTATCGATTATTGCCACATTTTGCGCATGCTTTTATATTCTCATTTGTTTGGATGCATGCTGACGATAGGTTGTATCCATACACCCAATGTGTCAATAATATGTACATAATTCGAA
>NW_028178802.1:0-6336 GCF_964030765.1 Micromesistius poutassou | reverse complement strand
GTATTTCTTAGAGTTGGATCACCAGGACTCCCCGGGGTCCGATCTATAATTCATATCGGCGCTTCAAAACAAATCGTCCGACACCGCCGCGTCGTCTGATCCTTCCCTCGTTACGGAGCGTTGATGTGTGTAACCACTGCGCCGCGGTTTTGGATTGTTTATAAAAAAAACGTTGGAAATAAAACTAATAAAGTTGATAGTTTTTCTCCCACCCTCCCGGAGGATGACTTACGCCTGGAGAGCCAGACAGACAGGTCAAGGTTCACAATGGATTGAACATAAACATACATAACGTAAACATAAAACATGGTTGACGGACGTAGCGTAGCCGCGGCTAGTGCTTAAGATACCAGGACGTAGCGTAGCCGCGGCTAGTGCTTAAGATACCAGGACGTAGCGTAGCCGCGGCTAGTGCTTGAGATACCAGGACGTAGCGTAGCCGCGGCTAGTGCTTGAGATACCAGGACGTAGCGTAGCCGCGGCTAGTGCTTAAGATGCCAGGACGTAGCGTAGCCGCGGCTAGTGTTTAACCCCCAGGGCACCACGGGGGGGTCCAGCCGACTGAGAACACGGAGCAGGTAGAATCAAGCCCTCTTTACCAGCAATACCCTGACAACGGCTATTGTTGATCCCTCCAGAAAACACACACAGACACACACACACACACACAGGCACCCCCCCCCCCCCCCAGAGCCTGCCAGGCGGAAGGCAGTGTTGGACTCTTCTCTGGCTCCTCCTGCGGCATGCTGGGAGTTATGGCGGCGAGGTGGGAGGAGAGACGAGAGATGAAGGCGCCACGTGGCCTCAAGGCAACAATATGGCGGCTTATGGTCGCCACGGCAACAGGTCTGGTGGGGGGGGGGGGCAGGGTGTATTGGAAGGGGGGTGATTTCATCCCTTCTCTATTTCAACGGCGATGAGGATGGGGCTGAGTGAGTTGGCCTTCCTGTGTGTTGTGTGTGTGTGTGCATGCATGTGTGTGGGTGTTTGTGTGTTGCCTGTGTGTGTTTGTGTGTTGCCTGTGTGTGTGTTTGTGTTTGTGTGATGCCTCTGTGTGTTTGTGTGATGCCTCTGTGTATGTGTGTGTGTGTGTGTGTGTGTGTGTGGGTGTGCGTGCATGCGTGTGTGTGTGTGTGCGTGTTTATGCGCTTGCATTAGCGCGTGTGTTTGTGTGTTGCCTGTGTGTGTGTGTGTGTGTGTGTTTCTGTTTGTGTGATGCCTCTGTCTGTGTTTGTGTGATGCCTCTGTGTATGTGTGTGTGTACGTGTGTGTGTGTGTATCAATGCTAGTTTTATATAATTCATATAGACCACCCTAATAGCTATGATTACACTCCTGTAATTGTATACCGTCTTCGTCGAGTACTTTCCCTGATGCATCCACTTTTAGATAGTCCTCATTGTGTCGGTAAATGTTTTGTAAATGTTCGTTTCCATGCCGATAAGACTGGCTGAATGTGATTGGACTGTGATGGTATCTCTCTGAGATGGACATTGTGATAGTGATAATGGACATTCAAATGAACACTATTGTTTCAACATAATTGCACACATGCACACACACACACATACACATGCACACACACACACACACACACACACATACACACGCGCACTCACACACATACACATGCGCTCACAAACACAGACACACACACACACAGAGACACACACACAGGCATATTCCTTTAGCACCTCCCCACACGTTGTTGGTTACACATTCAGAAACCAGCGCTCCCTAAGCGCACATCAAAGCGCCGGTTTTGGCTGGTCTAACAGACCAGGCTGCCGCTGGTACAGGGGGTGCGTCGTTTGTTGGTACGTCGGTGTTAGCGGCGCTTTTTTTTATTCCTGTGGGTTGAACACATCTGGGCCTCCGCAGACCCCAGGACTTTTATTTTGAAGAGTGGATTCGAGTGGTTTCGAGTTGGCGGCGGCGGCGGCGGCGCGCTGACCTTTTCCCGAGCGAGTGTCTCAATTATTCTGTGATTAGTGGAATGTTTCCCGGGTTGTAGCTATTAGTGAGTTTACTGGTAGTGCCATGTGAGTACTACTAAAATATGAACGCTGCGTTCTGGGTCTGCCTGCGCCCCCCCCCCCCCTCCTGCACGGTGCGGTGCCAGCAGCGTCCAATTGGATGGATTAAAGGGCAAAGGGACGCTGGGGGGGGGCTGGTCGGGGCATCTCCGGTGGGGTCGCCGGGGCGGATTAGCGTCTGCCGCCGCCGCCGCCGCACTCGCTGCCACTGCCGCTAAACCAATTACGCCTCGTTATCAGACCGGCGCTCGCACGGAGAGTAGAATGGCCATGTGTGTTCAGTGGATGTTATCGCCGTGGTATCGCCGTGGTATTGCCGGAGCGTGGGATGAATTCACCTGTTGCACGGGGAATGAGCCATGATGTCATCACGTGTGATGTCACCAGCGTATGGATCTTTGGCTCGTTGATATGATGGGAGGAGGAGCCTTCGGCAATGAAGAGCGCGGCGTGAAGTCGTTTCTGAAGCGGAACACGTATCGATCCGCTTCAAAACGTTTAACTACTGCTGCTGGTGCAGAGCCCAGAAACACACGGACATGACCTCATCAGCCCGCCATCACTATGACACCATGACTATGACACCATGACTATGACATCATGACTATGACACCATGATGACACCATGACTATGACACCATGACTATGACACCATGATGACACCATGGCTATGACACCATGACTATGACACCATGATGACACCATGGCTATGACACCATGACTATGACACCATGGCTATGACACCATGACTATGACACCATGATTATGACACCATGATGACACCATGGCTATGACACCATGACTATGACACCATGATGACACCATGACTATGACACCATGACTATGACCCCATGACTATGACACCATGACTATGACACCATGATGACACCATGACTATGACACCATGACTATGACACCATGACTGTGACACCATGGCTATGACACCATGACTATGACACCATGATGACACCATGGCTATGACACCATGACTATGACACCATGGCTATGACACCATGACTATGACACCATGATTATGACACCATGATGACACCATGGCTATGACACCATGACTATGACACCATGACTATGACACCATGACTATGACCCCATGACTATGACACCATGACTATGACACCATGATGACACCATGACTATGACACCATGACTATGACACCATGACTGTGACACCATGGCTATGACACCATGACTATGACACCATGATTATGACACCATGATGACACCATGGCTATGACACCATGACTATGACACCATGATGACACCATGACTATGACACCATGACTATGACACCATGGCTATGACACCATGACTATGACACCATGACTATGACACCATGACTATGACACCATGGCTATGACACCATGACTATGACACCATGATTATGACACCATGATGACACCATGGCTATGACACCATGACTATGACACCATGATGACACCATGACTATGACACCATGACTATGACACCATGATGACCCCATGACTGTGACCCCATGACTATGACACCATGACTGTGACACCATGACTGTGACACCATGACTATGACACCATGACTATGACCCCATGACCCCGGGGCCCTTCTTACAGGCCCGTGTCTCAGGTGGGACCCCCTCGGGTAAGGACCTGCTCCCCTACCAGCCTCCACAGTGGTGGTCCTACCGGGGCTGGTGATGGAGGGTCTCTTCAGAGGGCCAGGGACCAGACACTGGTCCACTGTGAGCAGTGTGTGTGGCGTGGCGGTCCACCAGAACCCCCCCCCTCGCCCCAGGAGAGGGGCCCGCAGTGTTTCTGATCTCTGGTTTCTCTTTGTTGGGAGTCCTTGAATGAGATCAGTGATGATGGAATTGTCCTGAAAGCGGACGCATAATAGCATCGCTTAGAAATACAATACAAAGGAAATCTAATATGCTGCTTTAGTGTGTGTGTGTGTGTGTGTGTGTGTGTGTGCGTTTGAGTTTGTGTACGAGTGTGTGTGTGTGTATGTGAATGTGTATGCGTGTGTGTTTGCGTTTGTGTATGCGCGTGCTTTTGTTTTTTTTTGGTTTGTATATGCGTGTGTTTGAGTTTTTCTTTGTGTATACGTGTGTGTTTGTGTTTGTGTACGCGTGTGTTTGTAAATGGGTATGTGCGTGTGTGTGTTTGTGAATGTGTACGTGTGTGTGTGTGTGTTTGTGAATGTGTACGTGTGTGTTTGTGAATGTGTACGTACGTGTGTGTGTGTGTGTGTGTGTTTGTGAATGTGTACGTGTGTGTGTGTGTTTGTGAATGTGTACGTACGTGTGTGTGTGTGTGTGTGTGTTTGCGAATGTGTGTGTGTGTGTGTCTCCTCGGCAGAGCCGCCTCCAGCATCGAGCCTCTGATTGGTCCGGATGTTGCTCTTTTATGCCCGCTGTCCATCCCGTTATTGGTTGTGTGTTACTTGGCTTGTTTACCTTTAATACCTGTGTTTACAGCAGCGTTCTCATCCCATCCTCTTGGGCTGGCAACGTTCCATCCTCCTAAAGGTTTTATTTCGACCAACCTTAGTCGGGCCCTGTGTAATGAGCCTTGTTGTTCTGGTTGTTCTACACGGCGGAGAACAGGTACGTCTCCTCACGGCTCACTGCCGTGTGACCAGAACCTGCCGGAGAAACACTATTCCAGACAAGGTCACCCAGCTGTGCTGTCTCGGCGAGCCCAGTCTCCCACGCCGTCAGTCTTAGGGGCCTTTAGAGCGCATGTTGAGAGCCGGGATTAGAGCCGGCATTAAGGACTCATGCTTAAGACCCATGTTTTAGGTTAAGAGCTAGTGTTAAGCCGTCGTGTTTTTGAACAGGATGAGCTCTTAAACTAAGTGAGCCCTTAACTGTTTAGAACTCAAGTTTTGCGTGCAGGTTCAGAAGTCAGTTCAGAAACAAATTGAAACATGAGTTTGAAACGTGAGCTCTTACTGAAAGGTCTGTACTGAGTTTCACTGAGAGCTAAACTTTAGCACTTGCATTAAGCGCTTGGATAAGGCATCGAGGTTCAGAGCTGAGGTTTAAAGAGCAAGTCAAAAGTGATATTAGCCCCTTGCTCACTGAAATCTTTTAGCAGATACATTTTGAAGAAGGTAGCCTTGTTAAAGGTCTTGAATCAGCTGATAGTTTTATCGATCTCTTCATGTTTGAAGATGGTCTTAATCCTTCCCTCCGGTCCGTGACCGTCCGTTTGGTAAAAATAGGATTCAGATCTCCTGGTGAAGTAAAGGTTGAACAGTAAATGTTGGGTGGGGGCGAGCTGGGGCGCTCTTCCATTAAGTGAGTCATCCTGTTGTTGCTGAACGCCAGGTGACCAGGCCAAGTCTAACCAACTGAAAAAGTGAATCTTCGGAGGTAAAGTAATCCATTTCAAGCAATA
Organism: Micromesistius poutassou; assembly: GCF_964030765.1. Lineage (NCBI taxonomy): Eukaryota > Metazoa > Chordata > Actinopteri > Gadiformes > Gadidae > Micromesistius > Micromesistius poutassou. Next base: position 905 of record NW_028178802.1, on the reverse strand, counting down.
GCAACTCGGTTTTTTTCTCCACAAACTCAACTGCTTTGGCACATTTATATCTGTAGTGTTATGTGATGCCATGGTTACATCCTTTATATAATTGTATGAATCCGTCTGTTGGTACCACTTGCATAACCAATGTAAAAAAACAAATATTGCATGTATTCTCCTGAGCTTTGAATCGTAATGAAATGCAAAGCACAGAGGAAAAAAACCCTGCATTTACATAACAGCTAATACCCAGGATGGCTTTGTCTGTGGATGGGTGGTTATGCCCTGCTAAATGTACACATGTAGTTTATGCCATGCCTGCTTCTGCTGCGGTTGATCTGAATTAGCATAAGGGGGTCGTTAATTGCAATGTTTTCAAAGAGCCGACCCCCCCCCCCCCCGCAGTACCACCGGTGTGTTCACAGGCTAGCTTGGGATGCTAGCTTCCTACGCTCATGTCCTACAGCACCAGATGATTGTATCATAGCATCACTTAGTTCAACTTTCTGCCAACTCCTGCTTCTGATAGGACAGATTTACATTAATTATACACCCTCTTTGAGGAGGGCGGGAAACGCTGCAGGAAGAATATATTAAAGAAAGTTGGAGTTATAAATACTAAACAACGTTGTTTTCATCAGGCAGACCCGGTGGTTAATGCCGGGATGGTGGCCCAAACCGCTCAGACCTCCACCCACAGGGACCTCCACCCACAGGGACCTCCACCCACAAGGACCTCCACCCCTCAGACCTCCACCCACAGGGACCTCCACCCACAGGGACCTCCACCCCTCAGACCTCCACCCACAGGGACCTCCACCCACAAGGACCTCCACCCACAGGGACCTCCACCCCTCAGACCTCCACCCACAGGGACCTCCACCCACAGGGACCTCCACCCAGAGGACCTCCACCTACAGGGA
>NW_028178804.1:0-8884 GCF_964030765.1 Micromesistius poutassou | reverse complement strand
GGGAGAGAGGGGGAGGGAAGGAAGGGAGGAAGGAAGGGAGGAAGGAGAGACGGGGGAGGGAGAAAGGGAGGGAGGGGGGAGGGAGCAAAGGAGAGAGTGAGGGGGGCGAGAGGGAGGGAAAGAGGGAGGGAGGGGGAGAGAGCGATAAAATGGGGGAGAGAAAGTGAGAAAAGGGGGGAGAAAATGGAGAAAGGGGAGAGAAAAAGGAAGAGAAAATGGAGCGAAAGTGGGAGAGAGAAAGGGAGACTAAATGAAAATGGAGAGAAAGGGGGAGAGAGAGAGAGACTCTCTCACCTGTCCCTGAGTCAGTCTGATTGGACGCTGGGGCTGGGGGAGGCGGCACACCTGCTGCTCGTTGACCAATCAGTGGTCAGCAGGTTAACGGACGCTCACTCTGAGCCACAGTGTCGTCCAATCACAGGGAGAGGGTCGGGCTCACAGAGGGAACGTTGCGTCGGGAATCGAACCCGGAACCTCTGAGACACCACAGACACTACAATGTCCCGCCCCCACTTATGACCGGAGACTACACTCTCTCTCCTTCTCTCCCTCTCTCCCGAGGGAGGGAGGGAGAGAGAGGGGGAGGGGGAGGGGGGGAGGAAGGGAGGGAGGGAGGGAAAGAGGGGGAGGGAGAGATGGAGAGAGGGAGGGGGAGAGGGAGGGAGAGAGGGAGGGGGGGTCTTAAGTGTCCTCTGTCTTAAGCCTCGCCGCCGCGCGTTGGGGTTAGCCTCGCCGCGCGGTGGCTAGCGGCCGTGTTTGGGTTAGCCTCGCCGCGCGGTGGCTAGCGGCCGTGTTTGGGTTAGCCTCGCGGCGCGGTGGCTAGCGGCCGTGTTTGGGTTAGCCTCGCGGCATGGTGGCTAGCGGCCGTGTTTGGGTTAGCCTCGTGGTAGCTAGCGGCCGTGTTTGGGTTAGCCTCACGGTAGCTACTGGCCGTGTTTGGGTTAGCCTCACGGTAGCTAGCGGCCGTGTTTGGGTTAGCCTCACGGTGGCTAGCGGCCGTGTTTGGGTTAGCCTCACGGTGGCTAGCGGCCGTGTTTGGGTTAGCCTCACGGTGGCTAGTGGCCGTGTTTGGGTTAGCCTCACGGTAGCTAGCGGCCGTGTTTGGGTTAGCCTCACGGTAGCTAGCGGCCGTGTTTGGGTTAGCCTCACGGTGGCTAGTGGCCGTGTTTGAGTTAGCCTCACGGTGGCTAGTGGCCGTGTTTGGGTTAGCCTCACGGTGGCTAGCGGCCGTGTTTGGGTTAGCCTCGCGGCGCGGTGGCAAGCGGCCGTGTTTGGGTTAGCCTCGCGGCGCAGTGGCTAGCGGCCGTGTTAGGGTTAGCCTCGCGGCGAGGTGAATAGCAGCCGTGTTTGGGTTAGCCTCGCGGCGCGGTGGCTAGTGGCCGTATTTGGGTTAGCCTCGCGGCGTGGTGGCTAGCAGCCGTATTTGGGTTAGCCTCGCGGCGCGGTGACTAGCAGCCGTGTTGGGGTTAGCCTCGCCGCACGGTGGCTAGCGGCCGTGTTTGGGTTAGCCTCGCGGCGCGGTGGCTAGTGGCCGTGTTTGGGTTAGCCTCGCGGCGCGGTGGCTAGCGGCCGTGTTTGGGTTAGCCTCGCCGCGCGGTGGCTAGCGGCCGTGTTTGGGTTAGCCTCGCCGCGCGGTGGCTAGCGGCCGTGTTTGGGTTAGCTTTGCGATGCGGTGGCTAACAGCCGTGTTTGGGTTAGCTTCGCTGCGCGGTGGCTAGCAGCCGTGTCTGGGTTAGCCTTGCGGTGGCTAGCGGCTGTTTTTGGGTTAGCCTTGCAACACGGTGGCTAGCAGCCGTGTTCAAGTTAGCCTCAGGGCGCGGTGGCTAGCGGGCGTATTTGGGTTAGCCTCGCGGCGCGGTGACTAGCAGCCGTGTTTGGGTTAGCTTTGCGATGCGGTGGCTAACAGCCGTGTTTGGGTTAGCTTCGCTGCGCGGTGGCTAGCAGCCATGTCTGGGTTAGCCTTGCGGTGGCTAGCGGCTGTTTTTGGGTTAGCCTTGCAACACGGTGGCTAGCAGCCGTGTTCAAGTTAGCCTCACGGCGCGGTGGCTAGCGGCCGTGTTTGGGTTAGCCTAGCGGCGCGGTGGTTATCGGCCGTGTTTGGGTTAGCTTTGCAATGCGGTGGCTAACAGCCGTGTTTGGGTTAGCTTCGCTGCGCGGTGGCTAGCAAACGTGTCTGGGTTAGCCTTGCGGTGGCTAGCGGCTGTTTTTGGGTTAGCCTTGCAACACGGTGGCTAGCAGCCGTGTTCAAGTTAGCCTCAGGGCGCGGTGGCTAGCGGCCGTGTTTGGGTTAGCCTCACGGCACGGTGGCTAGCGGCCGTGTTTGAGTTAGCCTTGCGGCGTGGTGGCTAGCGGCCGTGTTTGGGTTAGCCTTGCGGCGTGGTGGCTAGCGGCCGTGTTTGGGTTAGCCTCGTGGTGGCTAGTGGCCGTGTTTGGGTTAGCCTCACGGTGGCTAGTGGCCATGTTTTGGTTAGCCTCGCGGCGCGGTGGTTAGCGGCCGTGTTTGGGTTAGCTTTGCGATGCGGTGGCTAACAGCCGTGTTTGGGTTAGCTTCGCTGCGCGGTGGCTAGCAGCCATGTCTGGGTTAGCATTGCGGTGGCTAGCGGCTGTTTTTGGGTTAGCCTTGCAACACGGTGGCTAGCAGCCGTGTTCAAGTTAGCCTCACGGCGCGGTGGCTAGCGGCCGTGTTTGGGTTAGCCTCACGGCACGGTGGATAGCGGCCGTGGTTGGGTTAGCCTCGCGGCGCGGTGGTTAGCGTTCGTGTTTGGGTTAGCTTTGCGATGCGGTGGCTAACAGCCGTGTTTGGGTTAGCTTCGCTGCGCGGTGGCTAGCAAACGTGTCTGGGTTAGCCTTGCGGTGGCTAGCGGCTGTTTTTGGGTTAGCCTTGCAACACGGTGGCTAGCAGCCGTGTTCAAGATAGCCTCAGGGCGCGGTGGCTAGCGGCCGTGTTTGGGTTAGCCTCACGGCACGGTGGCTAGCGGCCGTGTTTGAGTTAGCCTTGCGGCGTGGTGGCTAGCGGCCGTGTTTGGGTTAGCCTTGCGGCGTGGTGGCTAGCGGCCGTGTTTGGGTTAGCCTCGTGGTGGCTAGTGGCCGGGTTTGGGTTAGCCTCACGGTGGCTAGTGGCCATGTTTGGGTTAGCCTCGCGGCGCGGTGGTTAGCGGCCGTGTTTGGGTTAGCTTTGCGATGCGGTGGCTAACAGCCGTGTTTGGGTTAGCTTCGCTGCGCGGTGGCTAGCAGCCGTGTCTGGGTTAGCATTGCGGTGGCTAGCGGCTGTTTTTGGGTTAGCCTTGCAACACGGTGGCTAGCAGCCGTGTTCAAGTTAGCCTCACGGCGCGGTGGCTAGCGGCCGTGTTTGGGTTAGCCTCACGGCACGGTGGATAGCGACCATGGTTGGGTTAGCCTCGCGGCGCGGTGGTTAGCGGCCGTGTTTGGGTTAGCTTTGCGATGCGGTGGCTAACAGCCGTGTTTGGGTTAGCTTCGCTGCGCGGTGGCTAGCAAACGTGTCTGGGTTAGCCTTGCGGTGGCTAGCGGCTGTTTTTGGGTTAGCCTTGCAACACGGTGGCTAGCAGCCGTGTTCAAGTTAGCCTCAGGGCGCGGTGGCTAGCGGCCGTGTTTGGGTTAGCCTCACGGCACGGTGGCTAGCGGCCGTGTTTGAGTTAGCCTTGCGGCGTGGTGGCTAGCGGCCGTGTTTGGGTTAGCCTTGCGGCGTGGTGGCTAGCGGCCGTGTTTGGGTTAGCCTCGTGGTGGCTAGTGGCCGTGTTTGGGTTAGCCTCACGGTGGCTAGTGGCCATGTTTGGGTTAGCCTCGCGGCGCGGTGGTTAGCGGCCGTGTTTGGGTTAGCTTTGCGATGCGGTGGCTAACAGCCGTGTTTGAGTTAGCTTCGCTGCGCGGTGGCTAGCAGCCGTGTCTGGGTTAGCCTTGCGGTGGCTAGCGGCTGTTTTTGGGTTAGCCTTGCAACACGGTGGCTAGCAGCCGTGTTCAAGTTAGCCTCACGGCGCGGTGGCTAGCGGCCGTGTTTGGGTTAGCCTCACGGCACGGTGGATAGCGGCCGTGGTTGGGTTAGCCTCGCGGCGCGGTGGTTAGCGGCCGTGTTTGGGTTAGCTTTGCGATGCGGTGGCTAACAGCCGTGTTTGGGTTAGCTTCGCTGCGCGGTGGCTAGCAAACGTGTCTAGGTTAGCCTTGCGGTGGCTAGCGGCTGTTTTTGGGTTAGCCATGCAACACGGTGGCTAGCAGCCGTGTTCAAGTTAGCCTCACGGCGCGGTGGCTAGCGGCCGTGTTTGGGTTAGCCTCGTGGTGGCTAGCGGCCGTGTTTGGGTTAGCCTCGCGGTGCGGTGGCTAGCGGCCGAGTTTGGGTTAGCCTCGTGGCGCAGTGGCTAGCGGCCGTGTTAGGGTTAGCCTCGTGGCGCGGTGACTAGCAGCCGTGTTTGGGTTAGCCTCGCGGCGCGGTGGCTAGTGGCCGTATTTGGGTTAGCCTCGCGGCGTGGTGGCTAGCAGCCGTATTTGGGTTAGCCTCGCGGCGCGGTGACTAGCAGCCGTGTTGGGGTTAGCCTCGCCGCACGGTGGCTAGCGGCCGTGTTTGGGTTAGCCTCGCGGAGCGGTGGCTAGTGGCCGTGTTTGGGTTAGCCTCGCGGCGCGGTGGCTAGCGGCCGTGTTTGGGTTAGCCTCGCCGCGCGGTGGCTAGCGGCCGTGTTTGGGTTAGCTTTGCGATGCGGTGGCTAACAGCCGTGTTTGGGTTAGCTTCGCTGCGCGGTGGCTAGCAGCCGTGTCTGGGTTAGCCTTGCGGTGGCTAGCGGCTGTTTTTGGGTTAGCCTTGCAACACGGTGGCTAGCAGCCGTGTTCAAGTTAGCCTCACGGCGCGGTGGCTAGCGGCCGTGTTTGGGTTAGCCTCGCGGCGCGGTGGTTATCGGCCGTGTTTGGGTTAGCTTTGCGATGCGGTGGCTAACAGCCGTGTTTGGGTTAGCTTCGCTGCGCGGTGGCTAGCAAACGTGTCTGGGTTAGCCTTGCGGTGGCTAGCGGCCGTGTTTGGGTTAGCCTCACGGCACGGTGGCTAGCGGCCGTGTTTGAGTTAGCCTTGCGGCGTGGTGGCTAGCGGCCGTGTTTGGGTTAGCCTTGCGGCGTGGTGGCTAGCGGCCGTGTTTGGGTTAGCCTCGTGGTGGCTAGTGGCCGTGTTTGGGTTAGCCTCACGGTGGCTAGTGGCCATGATTGGGTTAGCCTCGCGGCGCGGTGGTTAGCGGCCGTGTTTGGGTTAGCTTTGCGATGCGGTGGCTAACAGCCGTGTTTGGGTTAGCTTCGCTGCGCGGTGGCTAGCAGCCGTGTCTGGGTTAGCATTGCGGTGGCTAGCGGCTGTTTTTGGGTTAGCCTTGCAACACGGTGGCTAGCAGCCATGTTCAAGTTAGCCTCACGCCGCGGTGGCTAGCGGCCGTGTTTGGGTTAGCCTCACGGCACGGTGGATAGCGGCCGTGGTTGGGTTAGCCTCGCGGCGCGGTGGTTAGCGGCCGTGTTTGGGTTAGCTTTGCGATGCGGTGGCTAACAGCCGTGTTTGGGTTAGCTTCGCTGGGCGGTGGCTAGCAAACGTGTCTGGGTTAGCCTTGCGGTGGCTAGCGGCTGTTTTTGGGTTAGCCTTGCAACACGGTGGCTAGCAGCCGTGTTCAAGTTAGCCTCAGGGCGCGGTGGCTAGCGGCCGTGTTTGGGTTAGCCTCACGGCACGGTGGCTAGCGGCCGTGTTTGAGTTAGCCTTGCGGCGTGGTGGCTAGCGGCCGTGTTTGGGTTAGCCTCACGGCACGGTGGCAAGCGGCCGTGTTTGGGTTAGCCTCACGGCGCGGTGGATAGCGGCCGTGTTTGGGTTAGCCTCACAGCGCGGTGGCTAGCGGCCGTGTTTTGGTTAGCCTCGCGGTGGCTAGCGGTCGTGTTTGGGTTAGCCTCGCGGCGCGGTGGCTAGCAGCCATGTTTGAGTTAGCCTTGCGGCGTGGTGGCTAGCGGCCGTGTTTGGGTTAGCCTCGTGGTGGCTAGTGGCCATGTTTGGGTTAGCCTCATGGTGGCTAGCGGCCGTGTTTGGGTTAGCCTCGCGGCGCAGTGGCAAGCGGCCGTGTTTGGGTTAGCCTCACGGCGCGAAGGCAAGCGGCCGTGTTTGGGTTAGCCTCGCAGCGCGGTGGCTAGCGGCCGTGTTTGGGTTAGCTTTGCGATGCGGTGGCTAACAGCCGTGTTTGGGTTAGCCTCGTGGTGGCTAATGGCCATGTTTGGGTTAGCCTCACGGTGGCTAGTGGCCATGTTTGGGTTAGCCTCGCGGCGCGGTGGTTAGCGGCCGTGTTCGGGTTAGCCTCGCGGCGCGAAGGCAAGCGGCCGTGTTTGGGTTAGCCTCGCGGTGCGGTGGCTAGCGGCCGTGTTTGGGTTAGCCTTGCAACACGGTGGCTAGCGGCCGTGTTTGGGTTAGCCTTGCGGTGCGGTGGCTAGCGGCCGTGTTTGGGTTAGCCTCATTGGCGCGGTGGCTAGCGGCCGTGTTTGGGTTAGCCTCGCGGCGCGGTGGCTGGCGGCCGTGTTTGGGTTAGCCTCGGCGCGCAGTGGCTGGCGGTCGTGTTCGGGTTAGCCTCGCGGCGCGGTGGTTAGCGGCCGTGGTTGGGTTAGCTTCGCTGCGCGGTGGCTAGCGGACGTGTTTGGGTTAGCCTCATTGGCGCGGTGGCTAGCGGACGTGTTTGGGTTAGCCTCGCGGCGCAGTGGCAAGCGGCCGTGTTTGGGTTAGCCTCGCGGAGCGGTGGCTAGCGGCCGTGTTTGGGTTAGCTTCGCTGCGCGGTGGCTAGCGGCCGTGTTTGTGTTAGCCTCACGGCGCGGTGGCTAGCGACCGTGTTTGGGTTAGCCTCGCGGTGCGGTGGCTAGCGGCTGTGTTTGGGTTAGCCTTGCAACACGGTGGCTAGCGGCCGTGTTTGGGTTAGCCTCGCGGCGTGGTGGCTGGCGGCCGTGTTTGGGTTAGCCTCGCGGCGTGGTGGCTAGAGGCTGTGTTCGGGTTAGCCTCGCGGCGTGATGGCTAGCGGCCGTGTTTGGGTTAGCTTTTTGGTAGCTAGCGGACGTGTTTGGGTTAGCCTCATTGGCGCGGTGGCTAGCGGACGTGTTTGGGTTAGCCTCGCGGCGCGGTGGCAAGCGGCCGTGTTTGGGTTAGCCTCGCGGTGCGGTGGCTAGCGACCGTGTTTGGGTTAGCCTCGCGGTGCGGTGGCTAGCGGCCGTGTTTGGGTTAGCCTTGCAACACGGTGGCTAGCGGCCGTGTTTGGGTTAGCCTCGCGGCGTGGTGGCTGGCGGCCGTGTTTGGGTTAGCCTCACTGTGTTTGTGTTAGCCTCACGGCGCGGTGGCTAGTGACCGTGTTTGGGTTAGCCTCACGGCGCGGTAGCTAGTGGCCGTGTTTGGGTTAGCCTCGCGGCGCGGTGGCTAGCAGCCGTGTTTGGGTTAGCATCACGGTGGCTAGCAGCCGTGTTTGGGTTAGCATCACAGTGGCTAACCCAAAGTGTGGAACCGTGTTTGTGACACAATATGTCTATCACAATGTGTGATAGACATGACTAGAATAGACATAGATAGAATGTATGTCTATCTAATTGTCTATCACAATACGATAATTTATCGTATTGCCCAGGCCTACTACAGACACAGAAACGGCACGTTTGTGGAGAGCTCATTGTGGGACTGGCTCTCAGTGGCTGTAATTCTGCACCAAGGCTGAATTTCGGGAATGAGTCTTCAAATACTGCATTAGGGGCCACTAACACTGATATAAAAGCACCCATAAAGTAGCATGAGACCTTTAGTGCCCCACTTGTGCTTCACTCAAAAAGAGTAGAACAGTGTAATATGACTACATGATTAATATGACTGCATGATTAATATGACTACATGATTAATATGACTACATGTTAATATGACTACATGTCTAATATGACTACATGATTAACATGACTACATGATTAATATGACTACATGTTTAATATGACTACATGATTAATATGACTACATGTTTAATATGACTACATGTTAATATGACTACATGATTATTATGACTACATGATTAACATGACTACATGATTAATATGACTACATGTTTAATATGACTACATGATTAATATGACTACATGTTTAATATGACTACATGTTTAATATGACTACATGATTAATATGACTACATGTTTAATATGACTACATGTTATTATGACTACATGATTAACATGACTACATGATTAATATGACTACATGATTAATATGACTACATGTTTAATATGACTACATGTTATTATGACTACATGATTAACATGACTACATGATTAATATGACTACATGTTTAATATGACTACATGATTAATGACTACATGTTAATATGACTACATGTTAATATGACTACATGATTAACATGACTACATGATTAATATGACTACATGTTTAATATGACTACATGATTAATGACTACATGTTAATATGACTACATGTTAATATGACTACATGATTAATATGACTACATGATTAATATGACTACATGTTAATATGACTACATGTTTAATATGACTACATGTTAATATGACTACATGTTAATATGACTACATTAATACGTTAATATGTGTGATGTCAAGAGAAAGCGCATTTTGGTTACAAAAAGCTGAGCTGAAAGAAGGGAAGATGCAGCGAACGGACGCGTTGTGTGTCCGTGTGTCTCTGCCCATCTACAACAGTGATACGGTACGAGTTTGTCCTCAAACGACGGACTGAACAGTATTTGTACAACTGCACTTCAACAAAATAGGCCGTGGATTATGAAATCATTTGTAACAGCCCGACAGCTCGAACCACGTCCGCCCGTCTGTGTGAACAAAGGGTCGCCGGTGATGTGTCGAGCTCTACCTTCACACGGGGCTC
>NW_028178805.1:0-9271 GCF_964030765.1 Micromesistius poutassou | reverse complement strand
TTAGTCGTATTTGACTCCGTACAGCAACAATATAATGATAATAATCATAAGTGTGCCCCCAGATCCCCCTACAGTGGTTCAGTTTGCAAGCATGGTGTGTGTTTTAGATAGATAGTGCGTCTGGCACACGACGTGCCAGACGCACAGAGGCCATGCGTAAAACAGCAATTTTGACCCTCATGCTGTTTAGTTAATTTTTTTTAAAGTAAATTTTCGTTTCTGTTGGATTTTTGTGCATATTATGGAGCCGTTTTGGTCCATGTTTGTAAGTCTTTTTCCCCACATGATTATATTTTCATAAGTTGCAACAAACGGGGTCGAAGTGTGTGATTAAAAAGCACCACGGTCTGCTTCCGTTCACGCATCGCCTCCTTCAGATGCAGAGACTTTGTGTTTATTTGTTTTAAAACATGAAAAATGTAAGAACCGGAGCCGGTCGGACTACTGAAGGCCCAGCTGTAGTGCTCACGGTTCGCCACTGATATATATATATATATATACACACTAGAGGATGACATTTGTCGGGAATTCCCGCGGGTCACGTGAATCCCGTGGGATTCCCGCGGGATGGGAGTCAACGTTTTATTAATCACGTGATTGGGACGGGACGGGAATAAAAATCACCGGGAGCGGGCAGGAACGCCATTAATAGATGATGATTTTCAGCCGTGTTAAACAACCAAAAGGACAGACGCGTCCATTTTTGTAGTCATCTTTCAGTGAGCGAAAACTATTTTGACTTGCGTCAGCAAGTCAAAAGAACTACACATCCCATAGTGCTTTTGACTTCTGGCCGGGCCGGCCACCACCGGAAGTTACGTGCGCGGGAGACAGAACAACAACAACAATGGAGGGAGGTGGAAGCGATGAAGTCGGGAAGCGTGACTTACAAAATAAAGTGAGGAATAATGATCCGTCGGTGAGACTCAGGGAACTTATTGGGACTATAACCCTAACCCTAACCCTATGAATTATAATGGCCTGAGGTCCTTTTAACATCACACCGTTTACAGTTGTAAATTAGCCTTTGGCTTACAGAAATGTTCATTAAAGTGTACTGTCCTCTAAAAGCTCTCTGTCTGTCTGTCCACCGACTGTCCTGACCTGTCCCTGAACATCACACAGGGACATGGAGCTGATTGTGTGACTGGATATATTGAGTTTTAATGTTTACATCAGGCTGAGTTCAACAATCAGTTTATACTACTGTGATTTAAGTAGTTAAATAGTCAGTCTCAATGAGTGAAAAAATAAAAACGGGAGTGGGATGGGAGTGGGAGTCAATTTGAGTGGGAGCGGGATGGGATTGGGAGTCATTCTACAGGAGTGGGACGGGATGGGATTTATTTTTTTACTCTGGCCCGGGATTGGGACGGGATGGGATTTTTTCTCTGGGAGTGGGATGGGACGGGAGTGAAAATCCACTCCCGTGTCATGCTCTAATACACACCTCAACAACAACGTTATAAATACATCAACAACAAACATCTCTCCTTGGATCCAGATCTTACCAAAGACAAGCAGCTCAGCGGTGTGATTGGCCGTGCCAGCGCTGTTGCTCGCCATGCAGCGGACCTTGTTCACGCCAGACCTCACCCCTCTGACGAAGAGGAACCCCCTCTCCACCCAGGCCTCTGATTGGTCGTCTGTGCCGTTCCTCTCCAGGGGCCTGCCGTTGTGGAGCCACTCCACGGTGGGCTCCGGCGTGCCGCTGGCATCGCAGGTGTAGCGGGCCGTTTGGCCCACGGGCAACACCTGGGTAGAGGAGTGGAACTTTGTGATGCTGGGGGCCTCCTCCTCCTCCGTGGGCATCACTGAACCTGAAGAAACCAGGAGGAGAGGAGTGAACGTTTACAACACGTATCTAGAGATGCACCATCAGACACTCCCTTCACTCTCTCCTAATACAGGTCCACAGTAGACCACAATAGAAACCTGACTTTAGTAGCCAACAGTAGAAACATGGCCCTAGTAGACCACAATAGAAACATGGTCTTAGTAGACCGCAATAGAGACATTACCTTAGTAGACCACAATAGAAACATGGCCTTAGTAGACCACAATAGAAACATGACCTTGGTAGACCACAATAGAAACCTGACCTGAATAGAAACACACCCAACCATCTTTCCACTTATATAGAGTATATTCACTGTATCTACGGCACAGAGAACAGAAAGGAGGAACCGTTCTCCACTCATGAACACAAACAAAGTCTACGGACCCTCTTTGTCCAGCCCAGCCTCCAGATGATCCAGGTCCACGGCCTTCTCACAGATCCAGTGGTGCAGTCTGTCACACGGTTGTCTGGACCAGCCGTCCTCCCCTGCTACGACACAGACTTCTGCTCCGCTGTCATCGCCTGGTTTAGCGCGTCTCAAACTGAGAACCACGAGGAGGAGACAGTGGAGCCCAGTGTTGAGGTGAGGTCACTCTGTCACTCTCAGAGAAGAGATGCTGCTGAACAGAGTCATCGGCCTTACCTTGAGGTCATGGGGGTACCATCCACCCACTTGAAGGTCCCCTTTGTGTCTCTACTGCTCAGTCCAATCCAGGAACGCTCGAACATTCTGCTGAGAAACCCCTGTTTCCAAAGGTAATAGCATCTGTTGTCATGACAACACAGCTGAACACACACACACACATGCAATCTCTCTCTCTCTCACACACACTCACACAATGTCTCTCTCTCACACACACTCACACAATGTCTCTCTCTCTCACACACACTCACACAATGTCTCTCCCCACACACACACACACACACCTGTTCTTCTCTGCTGTTGATAACCACCAGGTCTGCGTTTCTCCGCAGACAGTCTTCTCTACTGGCCTTCCAGCTCTTCTTAGTGGTAGACATAAGGTAGAAACTCTGGTCGTAAAACATCCAGCCCTGAAGCGCCAATTCATCTGTTGAATGTAAAAGAAAATCCTTAACAAACACAGAACTGCTTATCTTACCGTCTTCATTACTGGCACACAACCCTGAGACCTGACCTTAACAGACCACAATAGAAGCACAACCTTAATAGACGTCAATAGAAGCATGACCCTAATAGACGACAATAGAAAAATGTCTTTAGTAGACCACATTTATTTGGTGGTAGTTTAACACGGTCTATGCTCTGTTAGCCTGACAATATAAAATGTGAAGTTATAATGAAGAGGGGATGTTCAGATTGATGTAATAACTTGGATAAAACCCTCACCGAGTTCATCCAGTAAGCGCTCTCTCCCCTCCTTCCAAGGTGACGGTGTGTCTAGGACAGGACAGAGGAGTACAGAAGGAATGAGCTCTAAAACAGAACGACATCGTCTCTAAACGTCACAGGACCCACAACCAACCAACCAAACACAAAGTCCATCCCCCCTGAAAGAGAACATGACATATTATTAATATTAATACCAATTAAAATAACAATAACTATAATTATCAATATCATTATCGTAGCTATTGTTACAATCATTCATATTATTAACACTAATTCTAACAAAAACAATAATGATCATTATCATTGCTATTATTACAATCATTAATATGATTATAACTGTTATTATTCTAACTAGTCCGCGTTGCGCTCAACCTCTAGGTGGACTTAAACCCAGAGCTATAACGTGGAATCCCTGGTCGATAATGGAACACATTTCTGAGCGCATAATATAATAACATTTTACCGATAATGTTACAACGTATAACATATTGGTTCACCTGTTACATAATGAAGCAAGCATAATCATTTTCTCCTCACGCTATGAAGCAAGCATAATCATTTGAAGTCCACCCCATTGTCGCCGCATTTGTATATCAGGAGATTCGACCCTGAGGGTGATTCACACTTGATGCTTTATATGCGGACATCAATGTCGTTCAGACATCAGTAGAATCAAGGGGGTGGGCTTGCAAGGGGCGGGATATGACGTAGGGTCTAAGTTGGCAAGAGGCGGGACGGCACGGAGGCAGAACGGGCAGAACTCATCGCGATCATCTTAAATGTTGCTGCAACGATGCATCATATACTCCGTTGCATTCACAACATCCGAAGCATCGATTGATGAAGGATTGGAGCGTGAGTTAGAGACGACGAAGAAGAAAGGCGTGGCCGACGACTGTGTTACCGGAGAAAGAGAGTGTATTTTATTGCTTGATTTCCCATATAACAAACACTGGGACAAATGTAGTTGATTTCTGTGTTTAAACAGGGTGAGAAAACAGGGAGTGGAAGGACGGGACCACATAATGTTCAGCTAACTGTTGTCAATAATCATTTTCTATACACCTGTGCAGCTGTGAACTCATGTATTGAAGTTTATTGTATGATGTGTACTTTTAGGGTTATGAAAGGTCCTATCTTTTAGCGTTCACCACGAATGACTCTTAAAAGCAGTGCCAACATTTAAATATTTTTTGACCATTCAGGGAACAAAAGGCTGATTATCATTTAGGGGGCCACTCGATGACACGCAAATGCTGACCGAAGCGTCATCAACACTTTATTTAAAAATAAATTAAGTTTTGCAAAGAAGTGTAGTCTACAATAGACATGAGGTCTGAGCTGGGAGAGTGTGTCGACGGCGGGGCTGTGATCTCCATCTTGCCGTTGTCTTTCAACGTCTGCGTCCGCGTGTGTGCAGTGTGTGTATGAGCGTGCATGTGTGTGCGTGCGTGTGCATGTGTGCGGTGTGTGTGTATGCGGTGTATGTGTGCGTTCGCACGTGCTGTGTGTGTGTGTGTGTGTGTGTGTGTGTGTGTGTGTGTGTGTGTGTGTGTGTGTGTGTGTGTGTGTGTGTGTGTGTGTGTGTGTGTGTGTGCGGTGTCCTGTGCTGCCTTTGTCTTGTAACGTGTGTGTTCGTGCACATGTGTGTGTGTGTGGTGTGTGCGTGCATGTGTGTGTGTGCGTGTGCATGTGTGCGGTGCATGTGTGCGTTTGCACGTGTGTGTGTGTGTGTGTGTGTGCGTGCGTGCGGTGTTTGTGTGCGTTTGCGTGTGCTGTGTGTGTGTGTGTGTGTGTGTGAGCTGCAGGCTGCTTGGCACATGCGCGTTGACCAACTGTGCAGAGCAACTTGTCCGACAGGCCTGCTGTTACATAGTAGTAAGATCATTCATATTATTAACACTAATTCTAACAAAAACAATAATTATCATTATCATTGCTATTACTACAATCATTAATATGATCATAACTGTATTGTAATTATATTCAGGATGATATGATTCAGACTCACTGAAGCGCAGGGAGATGAGGAGAATACTCAGCAGTCCGATGCTCACAACGACAGCGATGTGCAACCATAGAACTGTTCAGGAGTAGGACACACACACACACACACACACACACACACACACACACACACACACACACACACACACACACACACACACACACACACACACACACACACACACACACACACACACACACGGTCACTTTGGCTAAAAAAGTTTTCGAAACATCAATCTTAAATGTATGTGGAGTAAAACATATTTTATTTTGGATCATTTTTTCGGACTGGATTATTTCTTTTAAATTCTCTAAAAAGGGGCACCTACCAAATCTTCTCTTCCTGGTCTCCCTCCGGTCCAAAGACGTGTCCTCAGGTTCCTCAGAGGGTCCAGGGTCCGGTTCAGACATGGTGACCATGGTTACTCTCTGATGGCCTTCACTGCTTCTGAACCTAGCCTCCATCTTTGCTCTGTCAGCTGGAAAAAAACACATCACGTGTTTTAATTCTCCATTACGTGTTGCGAAATGTTTTTCTTCAACGCTTATCTGATGTCCTCCTTTTGACACACAGACTCACTGATGCACTCAAGCGCACACACACGGACACGCAGAGTATGTTCATACATATATTCACACTGCGTGGCCACCATCGTGGTAATGAAAAAACTAAACTTGTGTTCGGCTCTAAAGTTACTCTGCACTCTGTTCCACGTATATAACGAACATATATCATGAAACACACAACTACTTGAGATGCCTATCAGTAGTCCGTAACTCACGGGCGTAGTCACACGCCAAGTAAGGTAACAAAAAAAAAGGGTTTGTCTAGAACACACACATGTCGTTATTTAGGAGAATAAATCTGTCTCTACGGTCGCTGGTTCATCAGGTCGGTCACTCTGAATTAAAACGTTTGCTAAACGTGAATCTAAAATGCATGCAGATGAAAACATTGTTTACTGGATTAGTTATTTTGAATCCTCTAAAAAGGGCACCTACCAAATCTTCTCTTCCTGGTCTGTCTCCGGTTCAAAGACGTGTCCTCAGGTTCCTCAGAGGGTCCAGGGTCCGGTTCAGCGATGGTGTCCATGGTTCCTCTCTGACAGCTCTCACTGCTTCTGCTCTCAAGGATTCAGCTCCGCTATTTCAGCTGGAGAAACCACGTCACAGGTTTGAATTCTGACCAATCGTCAGCTTGCAATCTGATATCAGTGTTGCAAAATGTTTGTGTGTGCGTTTGCATTTGCGTGTGTGTGAGGTCCAAAAGCACCGTGGGTTTTTCCAGTAGCTGATGTTAACTCTAATGCGTATCATTTCTGTGAAGCCTATCTCTTCTGCTCATGGGGAATTAACGTCCACGCAAACCACTTTTATGTTGATCCTCGATCATTCATGTTTATAATACTTTAACGTTCTTTTATTGGTTCTCCACAACCTGTTTTTGTATTTATTTAGGTCAAATAAAACCCCTTTTTGTCAGCACTCTGTGCTGCTGTTTATTCAAACACTCAAAAACATAGCGAACATTATGGTGGATTTCCCATCACGTTAAAAGACATAGTGGAGTGTGTGTGTGTGTGTGGTGGATGGTTGAAGCAGCCTCACCTGGCCCCAGTCACACTGATTAGACTCTGGGGCTGGGGGGGGGCTGCACACCTGTGACCAATCACAGGCGTGTGTGTGTGTGTGTGTGTGTGTGTGTGTGTGTGTGTGTGTGTGTGTGTACGTGGTGTGCGTGTGTGTGTGTGTGTGTGTGTGTGTGTGTGTCGTGCAAGCTGTGATGGACTTGGTCTTGCAGACCAACACTATTCTCAGTTCAGTCCGTACTCATTTTATTTAAAGTAAAATATTCACAAGCCAGGGCAACATGTCTGTGTTTGGCTGTATGGCTCTGCTGTATGGCTCACAGAACCAGATCATCTGAACTAGATCTATTCAACAAGCTCTTTGGTTTTGCAAGAGAATATCATCAAACTATCACCATTACCCTTTATAATAAGACTCAAATAGTTATTGGAACGAAGGATAATAAGTAATCAAGCTGTTGAGGACTCTTTTATTTATTATAAGTCTTATATAGTAATGAACCAACTTTTTTTTCTTCCAATCTTCATTTCCTCCTTTGCACCGCTGCGTCTCCAGCTACAGGACGCGACACCCTGAGTCTTCTTATCTGTGGTCTCTGTGTGCCTGTGTGCCTGTGCGTAGTCTTGTGTTTTCTTCCATGTCATCAGAATTAAAATTATTATTACATAGAATTAATAATTCTAGAATGTATTTGACAATATGTTCTCAGCCAGGGCAACACGTCTGTATTTGGCGGGACGGCTCTGTGGGGAAGCTCCACGGCCGTCCGAGCAGCCTTGAAACACCACATCCCCATCAGGTCAATCAGTTTAGAACGCCCTCGACCACAGATCTGAAGGGCTTCACAGGCCGCTTCTTAAAGGACGGAGGGAGAGAGAGAGGGGGGAGGGGGGAGAGAGAGAGAGAGAGAGAGAGAGAGAGAGAGAGAGAGAGAGAGAGAGAGAGAGAGAGGAAGGGTTCTCACGAGACTTGAAAACCAACCTGGGGCTGGGGGAGGCTGCACACCTGTTGCTCGTTGACCAATCAGTGGTCAGCAGGTTAACAGACGCTCACTCTGATCCACAGTGTCGTCCAATCACAGGGAGAGGGTTGGGCTCACAGAAGCCTTCAGGGCGTGTTTGGAATCGAACCCGGAACCTCTGAGACACAGCAGACACTACAATGTCCTGACCCCACTAATGACCGTAGACAATGACAGGGAGGGAGGGGGGAGGGAGAGAGAGAGAGAGAGAGAGAGAGAGAGAGAGAGAGAGAGAGAGAGAGAGAGAGAGAGAGAGAGAGAGACTGATAGACCGAGAGAGAGAGAGATACATAGAGAGAGAGAGAGAGAGAAAGAGAGAGAGAGAGAGATACATAGAGAGACAGAGAGAGAGAGACACACACAGAGAGATCCTTTGTAATTGTATCCATACTGAGCAAGTGTATCATGCATAATGAAAGGTGCATTCAAGTGTACACAGTTTTATCTTCATTACATTTCTATTTTTATTTTGTGTTTTTATTATATTTTTGAATTTGTTTGTGTGTGTGTGTGTGTGTGTTTGTGTTTGTGTGTGTGTGGTGTTTGTGTGTGTTTGGGGACAAGGCCTCAAAAAAATATATAATGTTGTAGACACACACAGACACACACACACACACACACACACACACACACACACACACACACACACCTTTGCTGTTGTGCAAGCTGCACTTGCAGACCAACACTATTCTCAGTTCAGTCCGTACTCATTTTATTTAAAGTAAAATATTCACAAGCCAGGGCAACATGTCTGTGTTTGGCTGTATGGCTCTGCTGTATGGCTCACAGAACCAGATCATCTGAACTAGATCTATTCAACAAGCTATTTGGTTTTGCAAGAGAATATCATCAAACTATCACCATTACCCTTTATAATAAGACTCAAATAGTTATTGGAACAAAGGATAATTAATAATCAAGCTGTTGAGTACTCTTTTATTTATTATAAGGCTTATATAGTTATAGTAATGAACAAACTTTTTTTTCTTCCAATCTTCATTTCCTCCTTTGCACCGCTGCGTCTCCAGCTACAGGACGCGACACCCTGAGTCTTCTTATCTGTGGTCTGTGTGTGCCTGTGTGCCTGTGCGTAGTCTTGTGTTTTCTTCCATGTCATCAGAATTAAAATTATTATTATATAGAATTAATAATTCTAGAATGTATCTGACAATATGTTCTCAGCCAGGGCAACACGTCTGTATTTGGCGGGACGGCTCTGTGGGGGAAGCTCCACGGCCGTCCGAGCAGCCTTGAAACACCACATCCCCATCAGGTCAATCAGTTTAGAACGCCCTCGACCACAGATCTGAAGGGCTTCACAGGCCGCTTCTTAAAGGACGGAGGGAGAGAGAGAGGGGGAGGGGGAGAGAGAGAGAGAGAGAGAGAGAGAGAGAGAGAGAGAGAGAGAGAGAGAGAGAGAGAGAGAGAGAGAGAGAGAGAG
>NW_028178806.1:46945-87469 GCF_964030765.1 Micromesistius poutassou | reverse complement strand
CGTGACCCCCTTGAGTTGCGGGAAGGTGGGACCACAATCAGCCCTTTAGCCTTTTAGCAATTCCTTTTTTTTAGCATTTATTTCACACAATAATTTATTATTATTTTTAGCATTTAAAATAAATGCTATTTTTAGCATTTATTTCACACAATAATTTATTATTATTATTTATTTAATATTTAATTTATTTAATTTTAGCAAAACCCTTTAGCAATGACTCAACTGTGGCTATCTCCTGCCCCCCCCCCAGGCCTGGTCCCAGACGTACTCCTCTGAGGTGGTGACGCTGTGGGGGGGGGGGGGGGGGGGGGGGGGGGGGAGAGAGAGAGAGAGAGAGAGAGAGAGAGAGAGAGAGAGAGAGAGAGAGGAGAGAGAGAGAGAGAGAGAGAGAGAGAGAGAGAGAGAGAGAGAGAGAGAGAGAGAGAGAGAGAGAGAGAGAGAGAGAGAGAGAGAGAGAGAGAGAGAGAGAGAGTGTGTGTCCGGCCGTCTGTGGTTTCTTTCTACAATGGACACAGAGACACTGAGGCACCACCCCCCTAACCAAAACCCAGGGAGGAGGTCCCAGGAAAATATCAGAAAAACATTTCTTGTTTCATTTATAATTCCTGATTATTATATTATTATTCTTAAGGCACTTATGTAAGCATTATTTACTAATAAAACAAGAATGATGGCAAGAAAGATGGCAGCACACATAATACACTAGGAGGCGGGCGCTCAACACTAGCCAATCAGAGCACATTACACGTCACAGAGGCCACGCCTGCCAAAGTACTATCGAACACACACAAGCAGGAGAGGGCAGAAACTCTACAGGCAGCGTATCTGTCAGATATCCAGCTAAGAGTCGCTCCACGCGTGAATTATACAATTCCTCTCCTTTTGCTTCATAGATAATAGACCAAAACCTAGACCAAATAAAGTGAGTTAAAAGCGATCCTGTTTCGGCGGCCTTCTTCCTCAAAAAACACAACAAACCGCATGGCTGCCCAACGCTGATACATTGTTTGGAGAGAGCTCTTATTACTAGTAGGCTAATGCAGTTCATTCTCATTCTATAATAATATTTCAATAAATATCTGCTTTGTGGGGAAGCTTGAGACACCTCATCAGTGTATTTCTGTGTGTTTAGCAGCTAATCATGTCCTAATCATGTTCTCCCGTCAGATGCCTGTGAACTCACACTGGACCCAGTTTGGACCCGTTTACTGGTCACTCTTCCTTGGTAAATCTTCACCAATGAAGATTACGCCAAAAGTGCAAGAATTCTTTTTTGCACTTTTCTTGCAACAACAATTAAAACATTTCTTTCAAAACAACAGTGTTAGCCCTTGTGTTTTTTTTCATGATGACCAATAAAAAAATGAAAAACATAAGGGGTAACACTGTGGTTTTCTATTGGGGCACCGTCAAATAAAGCATAAGGGGTAACACTGTCGTTTCGAAAGTAGTAGTAGTAGTAGTTGTCAGGTCAAGTATTATTTCCGACCAGTTTCATTGTTCCCTGGTGGTCCAATAGTAAGGATGTTGGTTAATACTCTGTAGACATGGGTTCAATTCCCACACTCACTCATCATCCATCTGTTGGTCAATCTTCTTAATTGTTCACTTTCAAATCAAAAAAGCTTTATTGAAATAAGAAATTAACGTTGCCAAAAGAGGTCAAAGTATAATACAAAATATATACATCAGATATCGTACTACAAAAAGTTAAATGTACGATATTAGAAAAAATGTATCTCCTATAAACAGATCAATTAAAGATGCACTCTAAATACACAGTATGTACAATATGGATGATGTGTGCAATGTCCAGGGGATCAGTGTTTATGGGGAGTTTGAGGTCCTTCTCTCATCACAACAGGTGGCAAATCTTGCTGCTGCGAGATTTGTCTTTTTTTTCTTACTTTAACTACACCATGTAATGTAGTAATTGTAGTAAGGTCAAGTATTAATTCCGAGCTTGACATTTTCAAAGCCCTGGTGGTGCAGTGGAAACGGTGTTGGTTAGTTTTAAGTGTACAGACATGGGTTCGAGTCCTTGCTCACACATCTATCAAGAGGTGAATATTTCTTTAACCAAGCCATGTAAGGTAGTAGTAGTACTAGTCAGTTCAAGTATTACTTCCGAGCAATATTCATTCAAAGACCTGGTGGTTAAGTGATAAGAGTGTTGGTTAACACTCTGTAGTCACAGGTTCAAGACCCCACTCCGACAGCCTCAGAAAAACAGACACCTAAATTTGACAATAATATAAATCTTATTTCTTCTACAAATTGTAAGGTCTTTGTGATGACGTCCAGGTGGTGCGGTGGTTTGGGTGTTGGTTTACGCTCTGAAGACTCTGGATCCAGTCCACACTCACACCACCAGGAGAGGGGTCCCCCATTGACGTTGGCTTTAGAATAGACGTGACTTAAAAAGATGACGTGACAAAATATGAGTCAGATATTGTACTACAAAAAGTCAAATGTAGAATATTATAAAAATACAGTAACTCCTATAAACAGATCAATTAAAGATACACTCTAAATACACAGTATGTACAATATGGATGGTGTGTGTGATAGTGCAGTCACTGTGTGAAGAGTGAGTCCAGGGGGATGAGTCTGTTCATGGGGAGTAGGAGGTCCTTCTCTCATCACAACATGTGACAAATCTTGCTTCCGTGAGATTTGTCTTTTTTTTCTTACTTTAACTACACCATATAATGTGGTAATTGTAGTAAGGTCAAGTATTAATTCCGAACTCGGAAATTTCAAATCCCTGGTGGTGCGGTGGCTATGGTGTTGGGTATTAACGTACAGACATGGGTTCGAGTCCCTGCTCACACATCCATCAAGTGGTGCATTTATCTTTAACTAAGCCATGTAAGGTAGTAGTAGTACTAGTCAGTTCAAGTATTACTTCCGAGCAGTTTTAGTTGAAAGGCTTGGTGGTCCAGTGGTAAGAGCGTTGGTTGACACTCTGTAGACTCCGGTTCGAGTCCGCACTCAGCCAATTACTGTATTAGTTGAGGTCAATGAACAGGTGGTCATATAAATTACATTCTTATTTCTTCTACAAATTGTAAGGTTAAAGGTGCCATGACATGCCACCACGTGTGGTGTGACAAGCCGATTGGGAAATCAGCCCCTTAACACATCACAGGTGTGCGTGTCCACCTAGATGAGTGACGGATAGATGAGCAACGTTTGCCAAAGTCCACTGGGTAGGCTGGTAGACTGATCTATCTAGCACACAACCAGGTGGACAGGCCCACTTCCTGCCCCATATGAGGTCATATCTGTTTGTAACGGCTGATCACACAACCCCTGGTGGCATGTCATGGCACCTTTAAGTATAACTTCCGAAGACGATCTTATAGATGTTGTGGTGGTGTAGTGGTAAGGATGTTGGCTAACACTCTGTAGATCACTGGTTTGAGTCCCACCTATGACGCTCTTATTTTGAACCAATGCCATGTGAATTGTCAAGTCAATTATAAACTCTCACCAGGTTGTAAGTGTGTCTCTGTGGCGCAGGTGATAGAGCTGTTACCTATCTGTTCTGAAGACATGGGTTCGATTCCTCCCTCGGCTGGTTTTGTGGGGATGACTGTATGGTGAATGGATGTGTGTGAATAACTGTCTGTGTGAATCAATTGATGTGAATGACTTAATTCACAACAATTAATTTGCCCAGACGGTGATTCCGTATGAATGGGTGAGTGGGAATGACTGTCTGGGTGAATGGATGGCCGTGAATGAGTGCACTCATTCAACGGTCATCCATTCACACAGACAGTCATTCGAAATGAATGTGTGAGAGAATGGATCCCTCCACTAGACAGATGTTCCCACGGACCACCGTGGATGAATGGGACGCATGTCCCCAGAACAGATAGGAAACAGCTCACCAGCGGGGGACCTCTTATTGGTCAAACTCTAAAAAGTCAAACGTCAAATAAGTAAGATCCCCTGTCTCCCAGGAGAGTGTGGTTACCTGGACTTGAACCCATGTCCTCAGATCTCTGTGATCCTGTGTCCTCAGATCAGTGTGTCTCTCTCCTTTGTACCACCAAGACACACAGTGTGATACACTCAGAGGTTATACTTGACCTGACATCTTGATGTCTAGTTGACGTTAGAATAGACATGACTTAAGAAGATGAAGAGCTTGAAGTAGTGAAAGTCCTGGTGGTCCAGTGGTAAGAGCGTTGGTTAACACTCTGTAGACTCTGGTTTGAGTCCCCACTCAGACAGGCAATTAGTGAGGTTATTGTGGTCAAATTACACTCATGAATCCCCGTGAATGAAATTATTAGTTTATTAGTTATGAATTATTAGTTCTTCAACAAATTGTACGGTCAAGTTGAAAGACATATTCTTGTTGAGGTCCTGGTGGTGAAATGGTTTGGGTGTTGGTTAACGCTCTGTAAGACTCTGGTTGGAGTCTACACTCACACCACCAGGAGGGGGGTGCCCCAATGTTAGTTAGAACCCCCCAGTTCCCCCCCTGAGTGGTGGAACAGGGGGGGGGGGGGTGTTGCAACTAAAGGGGTCTTGCAAAAATTGATAACCTTTTATTTTTATTAAGAATTTATTGAGTTTTTAAGCGTGCCTTACTAAAAACAGAGTGTGCAAACCCATAAAGCAATCAATTAACCAATTAATCACAGCTGGTGGTGTTTTTTTTCCACAACGACCGATAAAGAACGACAGTGTTACCCCTTATGTTTTTTTTACGACGACCGATAAAAAAACGACAGTGTTGCCCCTTATGTCTTTTTTCACGACGACCGATAAAAAACGACAGTGTTACCCCTTACGTTTTTTTTCACGACGACCGATAAAAAACGACAGTGTTACCCCTTATGTTTTTTTCACGACGACCGATAAAAAACGACAGTGTTACCCCTTATGTTTTTTTTCATGACGACCGATAAAAAACGACAGTGTTACCCCTTATGTTTTTTTTCACGACGACCGATAAAAAACAACACTGTTACCCCTAATGTTTTTTTTTCACGACGACCGATAAAAAACGACAGTGTTACCCCTTATGTTTTTTTTCACGACGACCGATAAAAAACAACAGTGTTACCCCTTATGTTTTTTTTCAGGACGACCGATAAAAAACGACAGTGTTACCCCTTACGTTTTTTTTCATGACGACCGATAAAAAACGACAGTGTTACCCCTTATGTTTTTTTTCACGACGACCGATAAAAAACAACAGTGTTACCCCTTATGTTTTTTTTCAGGACGACCGATAAAAAACGACAGTGTTACCCCTTACGTTTTTTTTCATGACGACCGATAAAAAACGACAGTGTTACCCCTTATGTTTTTTTTCACGACGACCGATAAAAAACAACAGTGTTACCCCTAATGTTTTTTTTTCACGACGACCGATAAAAAACGACAGTGTTACCCCTTATGTTTTTTTTCACGACGACCGATAAAAAACAACAGTGTTACCCCTTATGTTTTTTTTCAGGACGACCGATAAAAAACGACAGTGTTACCCCTTACGTTTTTTTTCATGACGACCGATAAAAAACGACAGTGTTACCCCTTATGTTTTTTTTCACGACGACCGATAAAAAACAACAGTGTTACCCCTAATGTTTTTTTTTCACGACGACCGATAAAAAACGACAGTGTTACCCCTTACGTTTTTTTTCACGACGACCGATAAAAAACGACAGTGTTACCCCTTACGTTTTTTTTCATGACGACCGATAAAAAACGACAGTGTTACCCCTTATGTTTTTTTCATGACGACCGATAAAAAACGACAGTGGTACCCCTTATGTTTTTTTCCACGACGACCGATAAAAAACGACAGTGTTACCCCTTATGTTTTTTTTCACGACGACCGATAAAAAACAACAGTGTTACCCCTTATGTTTTTTTCACGACGGCCGATGAAAAACGACAGTGTTACCCCTTATGTTTTTTTTCACGACGACCGATAAAAAACGACAGTGTTACCCCGTATGTTTTTTTTCACGACGACCGATAAAAAACGACAGTGTTACCCCTAATGTTTTTTTCACGACGACCGATAAAAAACGACAGTGTTACCCCTCATGTTTTTGTTCACAACGACCGATAAAAAACAACAGTGTTACCCCTTATGTTTTTTTTCACGACGACCGATAAAAAACAACAGTGTTACCCCTAATGTTTTTTTTTCACGACGACCGATAAAAAACGACAGTGTTACCCCTTATGTTTTTTTCAAGACTATCCATAAAAAACGTAAGTGTTACCCCTTACGTTTTTTTCACAATGACCGATAAAAAACGACAGTGTTACCCCTTATGTTTTTTTTCACGACGACCGATAAAAAACAACAGTGTTACCCCTTATGTTTTTTTCACGACGGCCGATAAAAAACGACAGTGTTACCCCTTATGTTTTTTTCCACGACGACCGATAAAAAACGACAGTGTTACCCCTTATGTTTTTTTTCACGACGACCGATAAAAAACAACAGTGTTACCCCTTATGTTTTTTTCACGACGGCCGATGAAAAACGACAGTGTTACCCCTTATGTTTTTTTTCACGACGACCGATAAAAAACGACAGTGTTACCCCGTATGTTTTTTTTCACGACGACCGATAAAAAACGACAGTGTTACCCCTAATGTTTTTTTCACGACGACCGATAAAAAACGACAGTGTTACCCCTCATGTTTTTGTTCACAACGACCGATAAAAAACAACAGTGTTACCCCTTATGTTTTTTTTCACGACGACCGATAAAAAACAACAGTGTTACCCCTAATGTTTTTTTTTCACGACGACCGATAAAAAACGACAGTGTTACCCCTTATGTTTTTTTCAAGACTATCCATAAAAAACGTAAGTGTTACCCCTTACGTTTTTTTCACAATGACCGATAAAAAACGACAGTGTTACCCCTTATGTTTTTTTTCACGACGACCGATAAAAAACAACAGTGTTACCCCTTATGTTTTTTTCACGACGGCCGATAAAAAACGACAGTGTTACCCCTTATGTTTTTTTCACGACGGCCGATAAAAAACGACAGTGTTACCCCTTACGTTTTTTTTCACGACGACCGATAAAAAACGACAGTGGTACCCCTTATGTTTTTTTTCACGACGACCGATAAAAAACAACAGTGTTACCCCTAATGTTTTTTTTCACGACGACCGATAAAAAACGACAGTGTTACCCCTTACGTTTTATTTCCACGACGACCGATAAAAAACAACAGTGTTACCCCTTATGTTTTTTTTCACGACGACCGATAAAAAACGACAGTGTTACCCCTCATGTTTTTGTTCACAACGACCGATAAAAAACAACAGTGTTACCCCTTATGTTTTTTTTCACGATGACCAATAAAAAACAACAGTGTTACCCCTTATGTTTTTTTTCACGACGACTGATAAAAAACAACAGTGTTACCCCTTATGTTTTTTTCACGACGACCGATAAAAAACGACAGTGTTACCCCGTATGTTTTTTTTCACGACGACAGATAAAAAACAACAGTGTTACCCCGTATGTTTTTTTTCACGACGACCGATAAAAAACGACAGTGGTACCCCGTATGTTTTTTTTCACGACGACCGATAAAAAACGACAGTGTTACCCCTTACGTTTTTTTTCACGACGACCGATAAAAAACGACAGTGTTACCCCTTATGTTTTTTTCACGACGACCGATAAAAAACGACAGTGGTACCCCTTATGTTTTTTTTCACGACGACCGATAAAAAACGACAGTGTTACCCCTTATGTTTTTTTCATGACGACCGATAAAAAAAGACAGTGGTACCCCTTATGTTTTTTTTCACGATGACCGATAAAAAAAGACAGTGTTACCCCTTATTTTTTTTTTCATGACGACCGATAAAAAACAACAGTGTTACCCCTAATGTTTTTTTTTCACGACGACCGATAAAAAATGACAGTGTTACCCCTTATGTTTTTTTCAAGACTATCCATAAAAAACGTAAGTGTTACCCCTTACGTTTTTTTCA
The DNA here is from genome assembly GCF_964030765.1 of Micromesistius poutassou. Taxonomy (NCBI): domain Eukaryota; kingdom Metazoa; phylum Chordata; class Actinopteri; order Gadiformes; family Gadidae; genus Micromesistius; species Micromesistius poutassou. Next base: position 79,462 of record NW_028178806.1, on the reverse strand, counting down.
CAATGACCGATAAAAAACGACAGTGGTACCCCTCATGTTTTTTTTCACGACGACCGATAAAAAACGACAGTGTTACCCCTTACGTTTTTTTTCACGACGACCGAAAAAAAACGACAGTGTTACCCCTTATGTTTTTTTTCACGACGACCGATAAAAAACGACAGTGTTACCCCTTATGTTTTTTTTCACGACGACCGATAAAAAACGACAGTGTTACCCCTTACGTTTTTTTTCACAACGACCGATAAAAAACGACAGTGTTACCCCTTACGTTTTTTTTCATGACGACCGATAAAAAACGACAGTGTTACCCCTTATGTTTTTTTCATGACGACCGATAAAAAACGACAGTGGTACCCCTTATGTTTTTTTCCACGACGACCGATAAAAAACGACAGTGTTACCCCTTATGTTTTTTTTCACGACGACCGATAAAAAACAACAGTGTTACCCCTTATGTTTTTTTCACGACGGCCGATGAAAAACGACAGTGTTACCCCTTATGTTTTTTTTCACGACGACCGATAAAAAACGACAGTGTTACCCCGTATGTTTTTTTTCACGACGACCGATAAAAAACGACAGTGTTACCCCTAATGTTTTTTTCACGACGACCGATAAAAAACGACAGTGTTACCCCTCATGTTTTTGTTCACAACGACCGATAAAAAACAACAGTGTTACCCCTTATGTTTTTTTTCACGACGACCGATAAAAAACAACAGTGTTACCCCTAATGTTTTTTTTTCACGACGACCGATAAAGAACGACAGTGTTACCCCTTATGTTTTTTTCAAGACTATCCATAAAAAACGTAAGTGTTACCCCTTACGTTTTTTTCACAATGACCGATAAAAAACGACAGTGTTACCCCTTATGTTTTTTTTCACGACGACCGATAAAAAACAACAGTGTTACCCCTTATGTTTTTTTCACGACGGCCGATAAAAAACGACAGTGTTACCCCTTACGTTTTTTTTCACGACGACCGATAAAAAACGACAGTGGTACCCCTTATGTTTTTTTTCACGACGACCGATAAAAAACAACAGTGTTACCCCTAATGTTTTTTTTCACGACGACCGATAAAAAACGACAGTGTTACCCCTTACGTTTTTTTTCCACGACGACCGATAAAAAACAACAGTGTTACCCCTTATGTTTTTTTTCACGACGACCGATAAAAAACGACAGTGTTACCCCTCATGTTTTTGTTCACAACGACCGATAAAAAACAACAGTGTTACCCCTTATGTTTTTTTTCACGATGACCAATAAAAAACAACAGTGTTACCCCTTATGTTTTTTTTCACGACGACTGATAAAAAACAACAGTGTTACCCCTTATGTTTTTTTCACGACGACCGATAAAAAACGACAGTGTTACCCCTTATGTTTTTTTTCACGACGACCGATAAAAAACAACAGTGTTACCCCTTATGTTTTTTTCACGACGGCCGATAAAAAACGACAGTGTTACCCCTTACGTTTTTTTTCACGACGACCGATAAAAAACGACAGTGGTACCCCTTATGTTTTTTTTCACGACGACCGATAAAAAACAACAGTGTTACCCCTAATGTTTTTTTTCACGACGACCGATAAAAAACGACAGTGTTACCCCTTACGTTTTTTTTCCACGACGACCGATAAAAAACAACAGTGTTACCCCTTATGTTTTTTTTCACGACGACCGATAAAAAACGACAGTGTTACCCCTCATGTTTTTGTTCACAACGACCGATAAAAAACAACAGTGTTACCCCTTATGTTTTTTTTCACGATGACCAATAAAAAACAACAGTGTTACCCCTTATGTTTTTTTTCACGACGACTGATAAAAAACAACAGTGTTACCCCTTATGTTTTTTTCACGACGACCGATAAAAAACGACAGTGTTACCCCTTATGTTTTTTTTCACGACGACCGATAAAAAACGACAGTGTTACCCCGTATGTTTTTTTTCACGACGACAGATAAAAAACAACAGTGTTACCCCGTATGTTTTTTTTCACGACGACCGATAAAAAACGACAGTGTTACCCCTTACGTTTTTTTTCACGACGACCGATAAAAAACGACAGTGTTACCCCTTATGTTTTTTTCACGACGACCGATAAAAAACGACAGTGGTACCCCTTATGTTTTTTTTCACGACGACCGATAAAAAACGACAGTGTTACCCCTTATGTTTTTTTCATGACGACCGATAAAAAAAGACAGTGGTACCCCTTATGTTTTTTTTCACGATGACCGATAAAAAAAGACAGTGTTACCCCTTTTTTTTTTTTTCATGACGACCGATAAAAAACTACAGTGTTACCCCTTATGTTTTTTTTCACGACGACCGATAAAAAACGACAGTGGTACCCATTATCTTTTTTTTCACGTCAACCGATAAAAAACGACAGTGGTACCCCTTATGTTTTTTTTCATGACGACCGATAAAAAACGACAGTGTTACCCCTTATGTTTTTTTTCACGACGACCGATAAAAAACTACAGTGTTACCCCTTACGTTTTTTTTCATGACGACCGATAAAAAACAACAGTGTTACCCCTTATGTTTTTTTTCACGACGACCGATAAAAAAAGACAGTGTTACCCCTCGTTTTTTTTTTCACGACGGCCGATAAAAAACGACAGTGTTACCCCTTATGTTTTTTTTCACGACGACCGATAAAAAACGACAGTGTTACCCCTTATGTTTTTTTCATGACGACCGATAAAAAAAGACAGTGGTACCCCTTATGTTTTTTTTCACGATGACCGATAAAAAAAGACAGTGTTACCCCTTATTTTTTTTTTCATGACGACCGATAAAAAACTACAGTGTTACCCCTTATGTTTTTTTTCACGACGACCGATAAAAAACAACAGTGGTACCCATTATCTTTTTTTTCACGTCAACCGATAAAAAACGACAGTGGTACCCCTTATGTTTTTTTTCATGACGACCGATAAAAAACGACAGTGTTACCCCTTATGTTTTTTTTCACGACGACCGATAAAAAACTACAGTGTTACCCCTTACGTTTTTTTTCATGACGACCGATAAAAAACAACAGTGTTACCCCTTATGTTTTTTTTCACGACGACCGATAAAAAAAGACAGTGTTACCCCTCGTTTTTTTTTTCACGACGGCCGATAAAAAACGACAGTGTTACCCCTTATGTTTTTTTCAAGACTATCCATAAAAAACGTAAGTGTTACCCCTTACGTTTTTTTCACAATGACCGATAAAAAACGACAGTGGTACCCCTCATGTTTTTTTTCACGACGACCGATAAAAAACGACAGTGTTACCCCTTACGTTTTTTTTCACGACGACCGAAAAAAAACGACAGTGTTACCCCTTATGTTTTTTTTCACGACGACCGATAAAAAACGACAGTGTTACCCCTTATGTTTTTTTTCACGACGACCGATAAAAAACGACAGTGTTACCCCGTATGTTTTTTTTCACGACGACAGATAAAAAACAACAGTGTTACCCCTAATGTTTTTTTTCACGACGACCGATAAAAAACGACAGTGTTACCCCTTACGTTTCTTTTCACGACGACCGATAAAAAACGACAGTGTTACCCCGTATGTTTTTTTCACGACGACCGATAGAAAACGACAGTGGTACCCCTTATGTTTTTTTTCACGACGACCGATAAAAAACGACAGTGTTACCCCTTATGTTTTTTTTCACGACGACCGATAAAAAACAACAGTGTTACCCCTTATGTTTTTTTTCACGACGACCGATAAAAAACGACAGTGTTACCCCTCATGTTTTTGTTCACGACCGATAAAAAACAACAGTGTTACCCCTTATGTTTTTTTTCACGATGACCAATAAAAAACAACAGTGTTACCCCTTATGTTTTTTTTCACGACGACCGATAAAAAACAACAGTGTTACCCCTTATGTTTTTTTCACGACGACCGATAAAAAACGACAGTGTTACCCCTTATGTTTTTTTCACGACGACCGATAAAAAACGACAGTGGTACCCCTTATGTTTTTTTTCACGACGACCGATAAAAAACGACAGTGTTACCCCTTATGTTTTTTTTCATGACGACCGATAAAAAACGACAGTGTTACCCCTTATGTTTTTTTTCACGACGACCGATAAAAAACAACACTGTTACCCCTAATGTTTTTTTTTCACGACGACCGATAAAAAACGACAGTGTTACCCCTTATGTTTTTTTTCACGACGACCGATAAAAAACAACAGTGTTACCCCTTATGTTTTTTTTCAGGACGACCGATAAAAAACGACAGTGTTACCCCTTACGTTTTTTTTCATGACGACCGATAAAAAACGACAGTGTTACCCCTTATGTTTTTTTTCACGACGACCGATAAAAAACAACAGTGTTACCCCTTATGTTTTTTTTCAGGACGACCGATAAAAAACGACAGTGTTACCCCTTACGTTTTTTTTCATGACGACCGATAAAAAACGACAGTGTTACCCCTTATGTTTTTTTTCACGACGACCGATAAAAAACAACAGTGTTACCCCTAATGTTTTTTTTTCACGACGACCGATAAAAAACGACAGTGTTACCCCTTATGTTTTTTTTCACGACGACCGATAAAAAACAACAGTGTTACCCCTTATGTTTTTTTTCAGGACGACCGATAAAAAACAACAGTGTTACCCCTTATGTTTTTTTTCAGGACGACCGATAAAAAACGACAGTGTTACCCCTTACGTTTTTTTTCATGACGACCGATAAAAAACGACAGTGTTACCCCTTATGTTTTTTTTCACGACGACCGATAAAAAACAACAGTGTTACCCCTTATGTTTTTTTTCAGGACGACCGATAAAAAACGACAGTGTTACCCCTTACGTTTTTTTTCATGACGACCGATAAAAAACGACAGTGTTACCCCTTATGTTTTTTTTCACGACGACCGATAAAAAACAACAGTGTTACCCCTAATGTTTTTTTTTCACGACGACCGATAAAAAACGACAGTGTTACCCCTTATGTTTTTTTTCACGACGACCGATAAAAAACAACAGTGTTACCCCTTATGTTTTTTTTCAGGACGACCGATAAAAAACGACAGTGTTACCCCTTACGTTTTTTTTCATGACGACCGATAAAAAACGACAGTGTTACCCCTTATGTTTTTTTTCACGACGACCGATAAAAAACAACAGTGTTACCCCTAATGTTTTTTTTTCACGACGACCGATAAAAAATGACAGTGTTACCCCTTATGTTTTTTTCAAGACTATCCATAAAAAACGTAAGTGTTACCCCTTACGTTTTTTTCACAATGACCGATAAAAAACGACAGTGGTACCCCTCATGTTTTTTTTCACGACGACCGATAAAAAACGACAGTGTTACCCCTTACGTTTTTTTTCACGACGACCGAAAAAAAACGACAGTGTTACCCCTTATGTTTTTTTTCACGACGACCGATAAAAAACGACAGTGTTACCCCTTATGTTTTTTTTCACGACGACCGATAAAAAACGACAGTGTTACCCCTTACGTTTTTTTTCACGACGACCGATAAAAAACGACAGTGTTACCCCTTACGTTTTTTTTCATGACGACCGATAAAAAACGACAGTGTTACCCCTTATGTTTTTTTCATGACGACCGATAAAAAACGACAGTGGTACCCCTTATGTTTTTTTCCACGACGACCGATAAAAAACGACAGTGTTACCCCTTATGTTTTTTTTCACGACGACCGATAAAAAACAACAGTGTTACCCCTTATGTTTTTTTCACGACGGCCGATGAAAAACGACAGTGTTACCCCTTATGTTTTTTTTCACGACGACCGATAAAAAACGACAGTGTTACCCCGTATGTTTTTTTTCACGACGACCGATAAAAAACGACAGTGTTACCCCTAATGTTTTTTTCACGACGACCGATAAAAAACGACAGTGTTACCCCTCATGTTTTTGTTCACAACGACCGATAAAAAACAACAGTGTTACCCCTTATGTTTTTTTTCACGACGACCGATAAAAAACAACAGTGTTACCCCTAATGTTTTTTTTTCACGACGACCGATAAAAAACGACAGTGTTACCCCTTATGTTTTTTTCAAGACTATCCATAAAAAACGTAAGTGTTACCCCTTACGTTTTTTTCACAATGACCGATAAAAAACGACAGTGTTACCCCTTATGTTTTTTTTCACGACGACCGATAAAAAACAACAGTGTTACCCCTTATGTTTTTTTCACGACGGCCGATAAAAAACGACAGTGTTACCCCTTATGTTTTTTTCCACGACGACCGATAAAAAACGACAGTGTTACCCCTTATGTTTTTTTTCACGACGACCGATAAAAAACAACAGTGTTACCCCTTATGTTTTTTTCACGACGGCCGATGAAAAACGACAGTGTTACCCCTTATGTTTTTTTTCACGACGACCGATAAAAAACGACAGTGTTACCCCGTATGTTTTTTTTCACGACGACCGATAAAAAACGACAGTGTTACCCCTAATGTTTTTTTCACGACGACCGATAAAAAACGACAGTGTTACCCCTCATGTTTTTGTTCACAACGACCGATAAAAAACAACAGTGTTACCCCTTATGTTTTTTTTCACGACGACCGATAAAAAACAACAGTGTTACCCCTAATGTTTTTTTTTCACGACGACCGATAAAAAACGACAGTGTTACCCCTTATGTTTTTTTCAAGACTATCCATAAAAAACGTAAGTGTTACCCCTTACGTTTTTTTCACAATGACCGATAAAAAACGACAGTGTTACCCCTTATGTTTTTTTTCACGACGACCGATAAAAAACAACAGTGTTACCCCTTATGTTTTTTTCACGACGGCCGATAAAAAACGACAGTGTTACCCCTTATGTTTTTTTCACGACGGCCGATAAAAAACGACAGTGTTACCCCTTACGTTTTTTTTCACGACGACCGATAAAAAACGACAGTGGTACCCCTTATGTTTTTTTTCACGACGACCGATAAAAAACAACAGTGTTACCCCTAATGTTTTTTTTCACGACGACCGATAAAAAACGACAGTGTTACCCCTTACGTTTTATTTCCACGACGACCGATAAAAAACAACAGTGTTACCCCTTATGTTTTTTTTCACGACGACCGATAAAAAACGACAGTGTTACCCCTCATGTTTTTGTTCACAACGACCGATAAAAAACAACAGTGTTACCCCTTATGTTTTTTTTCACGATGACCAATAAAAAACAACAGTGTTACCCCTTATGTTTTTTTTCACGACGACTGATAAAAAACAACAGTGTTACCCCTTATGTTTTTTTCACGACGACCGATAAAAAACGACAGTGTTACCCCGTATGTTTTTTTTCACGACGACAGATAAAAAACAACAGTGTTACCCCGTATGTTTTTTTTCACGACGACCGATAAAAAACGACAGTGGTACCCCGTATGTTTTTTTTCACGACGACCGATAAAAAACGACAGTGTTACCCCTTACGTTTTTTTTCACGACGACCGATAAAAAACGACAGTGTTACCCCTTATGTTTTTTTCACGACGACCGATAAAAAACGACAGTGGTACCCCTTATGTTTTTTTTCACGACGACCGATAAAAAACGACAGTGTTACCCCTTATGTTTTTTTCATGACGACCGATAAAAAAAGACAGTGGTACCCCTTATGTTTTTTTTCACGATGACCGATAAAAAAAGACAGTGTTACCCCTTATTTTTTTTTTCATGACGACCGATAAAAAACAACAGTGTTACCCCTAATGTTTTTTTTTCACGACGACCGATAAAAAATGACAGTGTTACCCCTTATGTTTTTTTCAAGACTATCCATAAAAAACGTAAGTGTTACCCCTTACGTTTTTTTCACAATGACCGATAAAAAACGACAGTGGTACCCCTCATGTTTTTTTTCACGACGACCGATAAAAAACGACAGTGTTACCCCTTACGTTTTTTTTCACGACGACCGAAAAAAAACGACAGTGTTACCCCTTATGTTTTTTTTCACGACGACCGATAAAAAACGACAGTGTTACCCCTTATGTTTTTTTTCACGACGACCGATAAAAAACGTAAGTGTTACCCCTTACGTTTTTTTTCACAACGACCGATAAAAAACGACAGTGTTACCCCTTACGTTTTTTTTCATGACGACCGATAAAAAACGACAGTGTTACCCCTTATGTTTTTTTCATGACGACCGATAAAAAACGACAGTGGTACCCCTTATGTTTTTTTCCACGACGACCGATAAAAAACGACAGTGTTACCCCTTATGTTTTTTTTCACGACGACCGATAAAAAACAACAGTGTTACCCCTTATGTTTTTTTCACGACGGCCGATGAAAAACGACAGTGTTACCCCTTATGTTTTTTTTCACGACGACCGATAAAAAACGACAGTGTTACCCCGTATGTTTTTTTTCACGACGACCGATAAAAAACGACAGTGTTACCCCTAATGTTTTTTTCACGACGACCGATAAAAAACGACAGTGTTACCCCTCATGTTTTTGTTCACAACGACCGATAAAAAACAACAGTGTTACCCCTTATGTTTTTTTTCACGACGACCGATAAAAAACAACAGTGTTACCCCTAATGTTTTTTTTTCACGACGACCGATAAAAAACGACAGTGTTACCCCTTATGTTTTTTTCAAGACTATCCATAAAAAACGTAAGTGTTACCCCTTACGTTTTTTTCACAATGACCGATAAAAAACGACAGTGTTACCCCTTATGTTTTTTTTCACGACGACCGATAAAAAACAACAGTGTTACCCCTTATGTTTTTTTCACGACGGCCGATAAAAAACGACAGTGTTACCCCTTACGTTTTTTTTCACGACGACCGATAAAAAACGACAGTGGTACCCCTTATGTTTTTTTTCACGACGACCGATAAAAAACAACAGTGTTACCCCTAATGTTTTTTTTCACGACGACCGATAAAAAACGACAGTGTTACCCCTTACGTTTTTTTTCCACGACGACCGATAAAAAACAACAGTGTTACCCCTTATGTTTTTTTTCACGACGACCGATAAAAAACGACAGTGTTACCCCTCATGTTTTTGTTCACAACGACCGATAAAAAACAACAGTGTTACCCCTTATGTTTTTTTTCACGATGACCAATAAAAAACAACAGTGTTACCCCTTATGTTTTTTTTCACGACGACTGATAAAAAACAACAGTGTTACCCCTTATGTTTTTTTCACGACGACCGATAAAAAACGACAGTGTTACCCCTTATGTTTTTTTTCACGACGACCGATAAAAAACGACAGTGTTACCCCGTATGTTTTTTTTCACGACGACAGATAAAAAACAACAGTGTTACCCCGTATGTTTTTTTTCACGACGACCGATAAAAAACGACAGTGTTACCCCTTACGTTTTTTTTCACGACGACCGATAAAAAACGACAGTGTTACCCCTTATGTTTTTTTCACGACGACCGATAAAAAACGACAGTGGTACCCCTTATGTTTTTTTTCACGACGACCGATAAAAAACGACAGTGTTACCCCTTATGTTTTTTTCATGACGACCGATAAAAAAAGACAGTGGTACCCCTTATGTTTTTTTTCACGATGACCGATAAAAAAAGACAGTGTTACCCCTTTTTTTTTTTTTCATGACGACCGATAAAAAACTACAGTGTTACCCCTTATGTTTTTTTTCACGACGACCGATAAAAAACGACAGTGGTACCCATTATCTTTTTTTTCACGTCAACCGATAAAAAACGACAGTGGTACCCCTTATGTTTTTTTTCATGACGACCGATAAAAAACGACAGTGTTACCCCTTATGTTTTTTTTCACGACGACCGATAAAAAACTACAGTGTTACCCCTTACGTTTTTTTTCATGACGACCGATAAAAAACAACAGTGTTACCCCTTATGTTTTTTTTCACGACGACCGATAAAAAAAGACAGTGTTACCCCTCGTTTTTTTTTTCACGACGGCCGATAAAAAACGACAGTGTTACCCCTTATGTTTTTTTTCACGACGACCGATAAAAAACGACAGTGTTACCCCTTATGTTTTTTTCATGACGACCGATAAAAAAAGACAGTGGTACCCCTTATGTTTTTTTTCACGATGACCGATAAAAAAAGACAGTGTTACCCCTTATTTTTTTTTTCATGACGACCGATAAAAAACTACAGTGTTACCCCTTATGTTTTTTTTCACGACGACCGATAAAAAACAACAGTGGTACCCATTATCTTTTTTTTCACGTCAACCGATAAAAAACGACAGTGGTACCCCTTATGTTTTTTTTCATGACGACCGATAAAAAACGACAGTGTTACCCCTTATGTTTTTTTTCACGACGACCGATAAAAAACTACAGTGTTACCCCTTACGTTTTTTTTCATGACGACCGATAAAAAACAACAGTGTTACCCCTTATGTTTTTTTTCACGACGACCGATAAAAAAAGACAGTGTTACCCCTCGTTTTTTTTTTCACGACGGCCGATAAAAAACGACAGTGTTACCCCTTATGTTTTTTTCAAGACTATCCATAAAAAACGTAAGTGTTACCCCTTACGTTTTTTTCACAATGACCGATAAAAAACGACAGTGGTACCCCTCATGTTTTTTTTCACGACGACCGATAAAAAACGACAGTGTTACCCCTTACGTTTTTTTTCACGACGACCGAAAAAAAACGACAGTGTTACCCCTTATGTTTTTTTTCACGACGACCGATAAAAAACGACAGTGTTACCCCTTATGTTTTTTTTCACGACGACCGATAAAAAACGACAGTGTTACCCCGTATGTTTTTTTTCACGACGACAGATAAAAAACAACAGTGTTACCCCTAATGTTTTTTTTCACGACGACCGATAAAAAACGACAGTGTTACCCCTTATGTTTTTTTTCACGACGACCGATAAAAAACAACAGTGTTACCCCTTATGTTTTTTTTCACGACGACCGATAAAAAACGACAGTGTTACCCCTCATGTTTTTGTTCACGACCGATAAAAAACAACAGTGTTACCCCTTATGTTTTTTTTCACGATGACCAATAAAAAACAACAGTGTTACCCCTTATGTTTTTTTTCACGACGACCGATAAAAAACAACAGTGTTACCCCTTATGTTTTTTTCACGACGACTGATAAAAAACGACAGTGTTACCCCTTATGTTTTTTTTCACGACGACCGATAAAAAACGACAGTGTTACCCCTTATGTTTTTTTCACGACGACCGATAAAAAACGACAGTGGTACCCCTTATGTTTTTTTTCACGACGACCGATAAAAAAAGACAGTGTTACCCCTCGTTTTTTTTTTCACGACGGCCGATAAAAAACGACAGTGTTACCCCTTATGTTTTTTTTCACGACGGCCGATAAAAAACGACAGTGTTACCCCTCATGTTTTTTTTCACGTCAACCGATAAAAAACGACAGTGGTACCCCTTATGTTTTTTTTCATGACGACCGATAAAAAACAGTGTTACCCCTTATGTTTTTTTTCACGACGACCGATAAAAAAAAGACAGTGTTACCCCTCATGTTTTTTTTCACGACGGCCGATAAAAAACGACAGTGTTACCCCTTATGGTTTTTTTCACGATGGCCGATAAAAAACGACAGTGTTACCCCTCATGTTTTTTTTCACGACTACCGATAAAAAAAGACAGTGTTACCCCTCATGTTTCTTTTCACGACGACCGATAAAAAACGACAGTGTTACCCCATATGATTTTTTTTCACAACGACCAATGAAAAACAAGAGTGTTACCCCTTATGTTTTTTAGAGAGCGAGAGAGAAGGAGGGAGGGATAGGGAGAGAGAGAGGGAGGGAGAGAGAGAGAGGGAGGGAAAGACGGAGGAAGGGAGGAAGGGGGAGGGAGACAGAAAGGGGATAGTGGAAGAGAGGGAGTGAGAGAGGGAGGGAGGGAGGGCGAGAGTAAGAGAGAGAGGGACAACAGAGAGAGAGAGATGTAGAGTGGGAAAGAGGGAGGGCGAGAGAGAGGGAGAAAAAAAGCTCAACCTTCGGGGCTAATATATGGTCAGAACAACATCTTTGCTCATGAATAAAAAACAAATTCTTAACACATCATACACAAAGACTGCGTCTAACACCTCTAGTGACGTCACCATTCTCCTCATCCCCCTCCTCCTCATATCCGTCGTGTTTCGGGGTCACTTTGGGCGGGGTCGTCTCCTCACCGCCGACCGCCTGCAGCTCCTCCGTGCCTCCGGGGCAGAGGAGGCCGAGCTGGCGGGCGGCGCGCCCAGCCAGGGCCCTCTGCAGCTGGGCTAGGAGGTGCCGGCAGGGTGCCCCTCTGGTCGTAGAGAACCAGCAGCACCTCTGAGAGAGGGAGGGAGAGAGGGAGGGAAAGAGGCAGAGAAAGGGTGGGAGAGAGAGAGAGAGATCTCATGAGACTCATTCAAAGGACAATTGAAAACCAAACTCAACCATGCTCATCTGTCCGTCACACAGCTAGGTGGACACGCCCACTTGTGATAGAGAGAGAGAGAGAGAGAGAGAGAGAGAGAGAGAGAGAGAGAGAGAGAGAGAGAGAGAAGAGGGAGAGAGAGAGAGAGAGAGAGAGAGAGAGAGAGAGAGAAGGAGGCAGAGAAAGGGAGGGAGAGAGAGAGATCTCTGTGTGTGTTCTCAGCAGCCTCACCTGGTCTGAGTCTGATTGGACTCTGGGGCTGGGGGAGGCGGCACACCTGTTGCTCGTTGACCAATCAGTGTTCAGCAAGTTAACGGACGCTCACTATGATCCACAGTGTCGTCCAATCACAGGGAAACGGGGGGGGGAGAGGGAGATGGGGGAGAGAGGGAGACAGGTGGAGACAGGGGGGAGAGGGAGATGGAGGGAGAGGGAGAGGGAAAAAAGAGACTGGGTAGGATGAGATAAAACATTATGTCTACTTTAAGGAGGGAGGGAGAGAGAGAGGGAAGGAGGGCGAGAGGGAGATTGAGGGAGAGAGAGAGAGAGAGAAGGAGGGAGGGATAGGGAGGGAGAGAGAGAGGGAGGGAGAAGGAGCAAGGGGCCCTCTGCAGCTGGGCTAGGAGGGCCGGCAGGGTGCCCCTCTGGTCGTAGAGAACCAGCAGCACCTCTGACCTGGAACCACACAGCAGCAGCTGGAGGGGGGAGGGAGGAGGGAGAGGAGGGAGAGAGGGAGGGAAAGAGGCAGAGAAAGGGAGGGAGAGAGGGAGGGTTCTCATGAGACTCAATCAAAGGACAATTGAAAACCAAACTGGGTGTGGTCTCAGCAGCCTCACCTGGTCTGATTGGACTCTGGGGCTGGGGGAGGCGGCACACCTGTTGCTCGTTGACCAATCAGAGGGAGACGGAGGGGAGAGGGAGACAGGGGGGAGGGGGAGACAGGGGGGGGGAGACGGGGGAAGAGAGGGAGACAGAGAGTGTCCGTCCCCCCCCCCCAACCAAAACCCAGGGAGGAGGTCCCAGAATAATATCAGAAAAACATTTGTTGTTTTATTTATAATTTCGGATTAACAAATTATTATTCTTAAGGCACTTATGTAAGCATTATTTACTAATAAAACGAGAATGATCATCGGCTGAACACACGAGAACATTCAGTTGGATCAATTGAGTTGTTTATTACCATTAAGCTTCATTAACAAATACAACAGAAAAATAGTCCCTTACATGTACACAATAAACACAAGGACTAAAGCAATAGAAGCTGCAGACAATACAAATCATGAACAGGTGTGCATGTGTGTGTGTGTGTGTTTATGTGAGTGTGTGCGTACATGTGTGTGTGCGTGCATGCGTGCGTGCGCGCGTGCCCGCCTGCCCGCCCTTTTTTTTTTTCTACAACCGAAACAGAGACACTGAGCCAACACCCCGTTCTGACCCCCTCCCTACCCAAAACCCAGGGAGGAGGTCCTTCTGTGTGAAGGTGGACCTGAAGGTGTGGATGTGTGTCAGTGTGTCTGAGGACCCTCCTACACCTGGGGACACTCTGTAGAAGGACAGAGTGCCAGCAGGCCGGTCCAGATACACTCCTACTCTGGTAGAGCCAGCGGGGGGGAGATGTATGTGTGTCTCTTTACCGTCGTACCAGGCAGAGTAACGATCATCATGACAATAAAGAATCCAGGACTTGTTTTTCCATCCAAGCCCGCTGTCATCACCCCCTCCTCTCCTTGTGATTCCTCTGTATGTCATTCCTATACCAACACGTCCTTTCCACTCTACCTCCCAGTAACAGCAGCCAGTCAGAGCCTCTCTACACAACACCTGTTGATGGTAGTCAAATCTCTCTGGGTGATCCGGATACGACTGGTCCCATCCAACCAGCGTCACCTTTCTGTTGTCCTCAGACAGAGAGAGGTATCTGTGGGCTGTGTTTGGGTCCAGTGTGAGTTCACAGGCATCTGACGGGAGAACAAGACATGATTAACTGCTTGATTCAGACTCTTTTTTTGATCGCTCTCTCCTCTTCAAACATTAACATAGGAAGACAAAAAAAATATCATGTGATAGGTACGATAGTGGAATCATGTGCTGTCGATTTTCTAAGCAATAGTACACATTGTGTTTAAGATAATTGGTGTGAATGCTGGGGGCATTCACATCTTTTTCCGTTCGCAAATCCTTCAACATACTTCAACGTAGAAACATCATTCAAACTTCAAAACGTTCAGCTCCATTTGTACTATTATTCTTTGTATTCATATTATTCATAACTCCTGAGATATTCCAGGTTATTCACCCAAAATTCCCCCATTCATTTCTACTGGAAAATTCAAAAACCGCTGATTCATGCTTCATCCTCTTCAACCACTTAAGACATCATAACTTGGTCCAAATTCAACCGTTTACCATCGTTCAAACAATTAAACTGCTGTAAAAAATTCCAATTGTGTTTTACACTATATGGCAATAAAATTAACCTTGAACCTTGAACCTTGATATCAACAACAACGTTATGAATACATCAACAACAAACATCTCTCCTTGGATCCAGATCTTACCAAAGACAAGCAGCTCAGCGGTGTGATTGGCCGTGCCAGCGCTGTTGCTCGCCATGCAGCAGACCGTGTTCACGCCAGACCTCACACCTCTGACGAAGAGGAACCCCTTCTCCACCCAGGCCTCCGATTGGTCGTCTGTGCCGTTCCTCTCCAGGGGCCGGCCGTTGTGGAGCCACTCGACGGTGGGCTCCGGCGTGCCGCCGGCATCGCAGGTGTAGCGGGCCGTTTGGCCCACGGGCAACACCTGGGAAGTGGAGTGGAACTTTGTGATGCTGGGGGCCTCCTCCTCCTCCGTGGGCATCACTGAACCAGAAGAAACCAGGAGGAGAGGAGTGAACGTTTACAACACGTATGTAGAGATGCACCATCAGACACTCCCTTCACTCTCTCCTAATACATGTCCACAGTAGACCATAATAGAAACCTGACTTTAGTAGCCCACAGTAGAAACATGACCTTAGTAGACCACAATAGAAACCTGGACTTAGTAGACCACAATAGAAACATGGCATTAGTAGACCACAATAGAAACATGGTCTTAGTAGACCTAAACACACCCAACCACCTTTCCACTCATAAACAGTATATTTACTGTGTCTACGGCACAGAGAACTGAAAGGAGGAACCGTTCTCCACTCATGAACATAAACAAAGTCTACGGACCCTCTTTGTTCAGCTCAGCCTCCAGATGATCCAGGTCCACAGCCTTCTCACAGATCCAGTGGTGCAGTCTGTCACACGGTTCTTTGGACCAGCCGCCCTCCCCTGCTACGACACAGTCTTCTGCTCCTCCGTCATCGCCTGGTTTAGCGCGTCTCAAACTGAGAACCACGAGGAGACAGTGGAGCCCAGTGTTGAGGTGAGGTCACTCTGTAACTCTCAGAGAAGAGATGCTGCTGAACAGAGTCATCAGCCTTACCTTGAGGTCATGGGGGTACCATCCACCCACTTGAAGGTCCCCTTTGTGTCTCTATTGCTCAGTCCAATCCAGGAAGGATCGAACATTCTGCTGAGAAACCCCTGTTTGCAACGGTAATAGCATCTGTTGTCATGACAACACACACACACACACACACACACACACACACACACACACACACACACACACACACACACACACACACACACACACACACACACACACACACACACACACACACACACACACACACACACACCTGTTCTTCTCTGCTGTTGATAACCACCAGATCTGCGTTTCTCCGCAGACAGTCTTCTCTACTGGCCTTCCAGCTCTTCTTAGTAGTAGACATAAGGTAGAAACTCTGGTCGTAAAACATCCAGCCCTGAAGCGCCAATTCATCTGTTGAATGTAAAAGAAAATCCTTAACAAACACAGAACTGCTTATCTTATTGTCTTCATTACTGACACACAACCCTGAGACCTGACCTTAACAGACCACAATAGAAGCACGACCTTAATAGACGTCAATAGAAGCATGACGACAATAGATAAATGTCTTTAGTAGACCACTTTGGTGGTCTATTTGGTGGTAGTTTAACACGGTCTATCCTCTGTTAGCCTGACAATATAAAATGTGAAGTTATAAGGAAGAGGGGATGTTCAAACATTAATCACAAAAGAAAAAAAATGTTAACAATGCGATTGATGTAATAACTTGGATAAAACCCTCACCGAGTTCATCCAGTAAGCGCTCTCTCCCCTCCTTCCAAGGTGACGGTGTGTCTAGGACGGGACAGAGGAGTACAGAAGGAATGAGCTCTAAAACAGAACGACATCGTCTCTACAATAGACACAAGGTCTCAGCTGGGAGAGTGTGTCGACAGCGGGGCGGTGATCTCCATCTTGCCGTTGTCTTTCAACGTCTGCGTCCGCATGTGTGCAGTGTGTGTATGCGCGTGCATGTGTGTGCGTGCGTGTGTGCATGTGTGTGCGACGTGTGTGTATGCGGTGTACTGCGCTGCCTTTGTCTTGAAATGTGTGTGTTCGTGCACATGTGTGTGTGCGGTGTGTGTGTGTGCGTATGTGCGTACATGCGTGTGTGCGGTGTATGTGTGCGCGGTGTATGTGTGCATTCACGCGTGCGGTGTGTGTGTGTGTGTGTGTGTGTGTGTGTGTGTGTGTGCGTGCGTGCGTGCGGTGTATATGTGCGTTTGCGAGTGCTGTGTGTGTGTGTGTGTGTGTGTGTGTGTGTGCGGTGTGTGTGTGCGTGCATGCATGCGTGCGTGCGTGCGTGTGTCTGTGTGTGTGAGCTGCAGGCTGCTTGGCACATGCGCGTTGACCAACTGTGCAGAGCAACTTGTCCGACAGGCCTGCTGTTACATAGTAGTAAGATCCTTCATATTATTAACACTAATTCTAACAAAAACAATAATTATCATTATCATTGCTATTAGTACAATCATTAATATGATAACTGTATTGTAATTATATTCAGGATGATATGATTCTGACTCACTGAAGCGCAGGGAGATGAGGAGAATACTCAGCAGTCCGATGCTCACAACGCCAGCGATGTGCAACCATAGAACTGTTCAGGAGTAGGACACACACACACACACACACACACACACACACACACACACACACACACACACACACACACACACACACACACACACACACACACACACACACACACACACACACACACACACACGGTCACTTTGGCTAAAAAAAAAATTCTAAACATAAATCTTAAATGTATGTGGAGGAAAACATATTTTATTTTGAATCATTTTTTTGGACTGGATTATTTCTTTTAAATTCTCTAAAAAGGGGCACCTACCAAATCTTCTCTTCCTGGTCTTCCTCCGGTCCAAAGACGTGTCCTCAGGTTCCTCAGAGGGTCCAGGGTCCGGTTCAGAGATGGTGACCATGGTTACTCTCTGATGGCTTCCACTGCTTCTGAACCTAGCCTTCATCTTTCCTCCATCAGCTGGAAAAACCACGTCACGTGTTTTAATTCTCAATTACGTGTTGCGAAATGTTTTTCTTCAACGCTTATCTGATGTCCTCTTTTGACACACAGACTCACTGATGCACTCAAGCGCACACACACGGACACACAGAGTATGTTCATAAACATATTCATACTGCGTGGCCATCATTCACAGTCCAGACAGTCTCCCTACGGTCTGCAGAATCCCTCCCCGTCTAGAAGAAACACCTGAAGACCTCTACTGAGAACAGCTCAGTAAGACTGGTACTGTGGCTCTCGTGTTGAGTTTAGAACACACTTAAGCACAACAAGTACTGGTCTCTAGCATACATACGTATACGTTATTATTCCCTCATTATTGATATATACACACGCATAGTTATAGAGTAATACTAACAGAAATACATACATACACACAGTAATCAAGGGGAGACAACATGTGTCCTGCGTGTCACCAGGGTCTTTCACAACGGCACACACAGAAAATATGAGGATATGTATTGTGGGATAGTTTGAGATATGTTCATATTAATGACAAACTTGATATAATTATGTTAAATTCATAAGTACACCTGATATCACTTCAGTTAAATGAGTAGCCATTATCAAAACACACAGTTGTTGATGAAATAAACCATTGTCACTCTAATGTCATGTTGCACTACCATTCATAATAAGTAATGAAAAAACTAAACTTGTGTTCGGCTCCCCAAAGTTACTCTGCACTCTGTTCTACGTATATAACGAACATATATCATGAAACTCACAACTACTTGAGATGCCTATCAATAGTCCGTAACTCACGGGCGTAATCAGAAGTCAAGTAAGGTAAAAAAAAAAAAGGGTTTTGTCTAGAACACACACATGTCGTTATTTAGGAGAATAAATCTGTCTATACGGTCGCTGGTTCATCAGGTCGGTCACTCTGAATTAAAACGTTTGCTAAACGTAAATCTAAAATGCATGCAGATGAAAACATATCGTTTACTGGATTAGTTATTTTGAATCCTCTAAAAAGGGCACCTACCAAATCTTCTCTTCCTGGTCTCCTTCCGGTCCAAAGACGTGTCCTCAGGTTCCTCAGAGAGTCCAGGGTCCGGTTCAGCGATGGTGTCCATGGTTCCTCTCTGACAGATTCCAATGCATCTGCTCTCAAGGATTCAGCTCCGCTATTTAAGCTGGAGAAACCACGTCACAGGTTTGAATTCTGACCAATCATCAGCTTGCAATCTGATATCATCAGTGTTGGGAAATGTTTGTGTGTGTGTGTGTGTGTGTGTGTGTGTGTGTGTGTGTGTGTGTGTGTGTGTGTGTGTGGTTTAGAAGCAGCGTGGGTTGTTCCAGTAGCTGATGTTAACTCTAATGCGTATAATTTCTGTGAAGCCTATCTCTTCTGCTCACGGGGAATTAACGTCCACACAAACAACTTTCATGTTGATCCTCGATCATTCATGTTTATAATATTTTAATGTTCTTTTATCGGTTCTCCACGACCAGTTTTTTGTATTCATTTAGGTCAAATAAAACTTCTTTTTGTCAGAACTCTGTACTGCTGTTTTTTCAAACACTCAAAAACATACTGAACATTATGGTGGATTTCCCATCACGTTAAAAGACATTGTGGAGCGTGTGTGTGTGTGGTGGATGGTTGAAGCAGCCTCACCTGGCCCCAGTCACACTGATTAGACTCTGGGGCTGGGGGGGGCTGCACACCTGTAACCAATCACAGGTGTGTGTGTGTGTGTGTGTGTGTGTGTGTGTGTGTGTGTGTGTGTGTGTGTGTGTGTGTAATGATTTTGCAATTGCTATGTTCTCCTTTTTTTGTGAAAGAAAAGTATTTTATTAAAGTTAGACTTGTGGCTCACAGAACCAGATCATCTGAACCAGATCTATTCAACAAGCTATTTGGTTTTGCAAGAGAATATCAAACTATCACCGTTACCCTTTATAATAAGACTCAAATAGTTATTGGAATGAAGGATAATAAATAATCAGGCTGTTGAGGACTCTTTTATTTATTATAAGGCTTATATAGTTATAGTAATGAACAAACTTTTTTATCTTCTGATCTTCATTTCCTCCTTTGCACCGCTGCGTCTCCAGCTACAGGACGCGACACCCTGAGTCTTCTTATCTGTGGTCTGTGTGTGCCTGTGTGCCTGTGCGTAGTCTTGTGTTTTTTGCCATCAGAATTATATAGAATAATAATTCTAGAATGTATCTTACAATATGTTCTCAGCCAGGGCAACACGTCTGTATTTGGCGGGACGGCTCTGTGGGGGAAGCGAGAGAGACACTCTCTAACAGATGCAGTAATCATGTCGAGGTAATCCTGCAGTGGATCACTTTGACCTCTAGATGGCCACACCACACCACAAACCGAGCCTGGCCTGTACCCTTTAAAACTGACACTTTGATTCAAACTGGTTTGGATTGAGTCTCACGGCTCTCACACGCGGCTGTTTGACCACGTGACATACAATCAAAACATGTAAATATTTATATTTAAATGTTTAATTAAAAACAACAACAACAACAACAAACAAAAAACAAAAAACAACAAACAACAACAACAACAAAAATATATATATATATTGTGTTGTATTAATCTCAGTATCCTCGTTAAAATCTCTTCTTAAGACTCACTTTATCTTACAGCTTTTCCTAACTGATGGCATTTTGAGTAGGCCTACTATTCAAAGTATTGATCTCGTTGATATGTTTTGCTGCTTATTTTATTGTATTGCATCTCGTAATATCTTGTATTGCATTATTTTTATTGTCTTGAATTATCTGTTCTAATTGTAATGCACTTTATAACGGTGATATATAAATAAAGTTATCATTACAATATGGACTGAAAGTATAACTTGACATGTTTTTAGAAGTCTCCAAGTTAAAGAAAGGTCTTGTTTCATAGAACGTGGTATTTATTGTTATTATGATGAAGACCTGATGTACGCTAAACTTCGCGCCACTTTTTAATTGCATATCAATCATTTAAAACAGCTCTCTGGCGCATTACCATTGGTTAGAACTGACTGTCAATCAACACACTTCACAAATGGTTACATTGAACATGTAAATATATATAAAACAATTACATAGATATATAGACCTATAATATAGACCTGTAGGTCTATTTGATTGCATTTTAGGGAGGAATTATTAACTGTGTGCGTGTGTGTGTGTGTGTGTCCGTCGCGTCTCCAATCAAAGCGAGTTTAAATATCATTAGTTCAACAATATCCGGCCTACATCTTATATTTCAACACTGTAATAACATCCAGTCCTAGTGAACATAAAAGTGAGAACACAGTTCACCTCCAGACTCCCATAACGCACCACCACCGCCGCCGTGGTGATCGCCTATAACCAACTAACTATATCTAACCCAGTGTTGAGGAGAAACGGAATACATGTACCGGCGTTACGTATTCTGAATACAAATTATAAGTATTATGATTTAAATAACTAATTAAATTGTTGGTATTCAGAATACAGTTACATTGTTTAAACCAATGGATTACGTGTCGATACTTCTCTGTTTCACGAGTTTATTCACTCTCTTGCTTTCACACCAACAGCGTTTAATAGTGCGCACTGAACGAGTTCGGTCCGTACGTTTGCGTTGGCGTGAATGCAACCACCTCACTTTGGTGCGCACCATAGCAGCCGGCCCGAGACATCCCTGAAGAGGTGGTCTCGGTTCGTATCCAAACGAACCCTGGCGCGGTCCGCTTGAGATGTGAACGCGAACGCACCTCGGTCCGATCCGGTTCTAAAAAGCATGTAACAGGCACCCGCTCAGCAGCGCGCATTATGGGAATTATTGTTTGATTAGCGGTAACTCCAAGATGAGCAGCACATTGTCGGACCGTCGGGTGAAAATGAGTCGTGGCTCAACGTGGAGCAAAGAGGAGACGGAATGTCGATTGGATATTTGGGCAGACGCTCCACATAAAACGTATGCTGGAAAACACACATACAAATGCCGATGCATTTAACACATTCAGCACCAGGATGAGGGAGAAGGAGTTCGACCGGTCCGCACATCAATGGATATCAATGTAATGTTTATGTTGGGTTCTTCAATAAACATACCGTAGGTAACTTGAAGAGAAGTGCTTTATGTATACGAAGCATAGGATACACGCGGTAACATTGACTCCCCTCTTCCATAGACTTAACACCGAACTACCGTTAACATGCAGCGCGCCAGTCCTACTGCGCATGCTCTGCCTGACTGTCTAATAACTGAATTGCCAAACCATGTTTATATCATTACAATCAACACTGTATCTAACTCTAACTAACCCGCCCGGAGACGCGTCGCTCTCCGCCCGCACGCACCTGCTGGTTGGACGGCTTGTGGACCAGCGGAGGAATCCACGCGCTGAAGCGGGTCCCGGACGAGCCTCGACCCGGTCCCGGGGTCCGTCCGGACGGACTTCAACTCGTAGTCTGTGCTGTCCATCCGCCACTGCTTCACGGAGTGGGGGAGAGATCCGCTGGTCGTCTCCATTTTCAACCACCTTTACGCGCAAACTATTCCCTTTGCGCGTTTCGATTTTTACGCATGCACTGTTTGGTAAAGCTTGCGCTGTGTGTGTGTGTGTGTGTGTGTTTATTATTAGGAGGTGTCCGCCCTCTTTTCCTCAGCTGCCGTTTCCTTAGAAACACACAGCGAAGACATTCCGTCACACACTTGACTAGTCTGGGTAACTTGGGTCGACCAATGGGGAGACTGGATTTCCGTATCATGTTTCAGACTCCGCCTCCTTGTATACATCTTTAAAAAGGAGATAAAACAGTGAAAGCCGACTGTGGTACATATACATTCAGGGCGTTTATCAGACGCTTTTATCCAAAGCGACTTACAATGAATACATTTATCATAAGAAGGTGAAACAAGAGGATTGTGTAGGATTTCAATAGTCTTTTATTAATGGAGATGTTCAGGGGAAATCAAGAAACTGGTGGTTACAATAATGGAGACACACACACACACACAAAGAAAAATATAAATATTTTTTCCTTTTCTTTACAAGCAGCAAACAACCATTGCATCTTCCGCCTCGACTAAAATATATTAAATTCAACCCATGAATCCTACGATTTCGAAAGAACAAGGCGATCAAATGATTAGCAAAGTAAGGTAAGGCATGGTTCGTTCACAAATATGAGCAGATATGTGCAAATATGAACGAAAACAACAAACAATACTGTTTTTGATCTTAGTCAGAATCAAAAGCGATTTTGCAATTTGGGGGTCACACACAAATAAAAAAAAAACATTCTTTATCGATCAATCAGCCCGGAACTTGTTTGCACTAAAGTGTTTTTGGGGTAAACGTGTTTTAGTGCGATTAAAATCAAAACAATCAACGCTACGATTTTAGATGTCATGTTTTGTTCTTTTTTATGCTCTCTTTCGACCGGACTGGTACTAGGCACTTGGGAGTCGAACCCGCGGCCCCAGGTAAAGGCCGCAGCCACTTCAGGTAAGAGAAGGTCAAAGTTGAAAGGTCAAACGTCTCTTACAAGAACTGCAGTCGACTTTGCGTAGCGGGAACGGAATTCCACTTTCAAACTCGGTTGACGAGAGACCCTGGTTCCAGAGACCCAGAGATCTAGAAATCTAGAGACCCAGAAATCTAGAAGGATAGAGACTCATAAATCTAGAGATCTAGAAATCAAGACAACTAGAGATCTAGAAATCCAGAAATCTATAAAAATAACAAACAATACTGTTTCTGATCTTAAGTCTGAATCAAGAGAGATTTTGATTTGGGGTCACACAAAAATTCATTCTTCATCGTTCATTGACCCTAATCTAGAGAACTAGAAATCTAGAGACCCAGAGATGTAGAGATCTAGAAATCTAGAGACCCAGAAATCTAGAGGTATAGCAATCAAGACATATAGAAATCAAGAGATATAGAAATCTAGAAATCAAGATATCCAGGAATCTAGAGACCCAGCAATCTAGAGATATAGAAATACAGATACGCAGAAATTTAGAGACCCATAAATCTAGAGATCTATAAATCCAGAGATCTATAAAAAATAAAAACCATTACTGTTTCTGATGTCAGAATGAAGAGATTTTGATTTGGGGTCACACAATAATTCATTCTTCATCGTTAATTGACCCGACCCACAAATCTAGAGATCTAGAAATCTAGAGACCCAAAAATCGATGGATCTAGAAATCTAGAGATCCCGTCACCTCATCTTAGACAGACTCAAAACAGGAGAGATTTTAAGTTACATTTTTCCGTAAAACACATTTTTAGTTTGCGAGCTGGCTGGGAGTTCAGGTTCCGCTGACGGAAGCGCAGTTCTCCGCGGTTTTCCCCCCGATAAAAGAGACTAAAAACGTACGAACCCGACGATCGGAGACGTTGCTTATTGCGAAAGTCATTCGGGATCGCGTTGCTCTTTGACGACGCTAAATCCCCCGCCTGACGCGTGAGTGAAAACGGCGACGTCGTCTAAAGTGACCAGAGCTAAAGATATATCACATGATACGGTATATTTCGAGGATTCACCCCACCCCTAAACCCCACCCTTAACCCCATTTACCTCTCAGTGCAGTGTGCGAATTAAGGGCGAGCAGGGGGATTAATAGCGCCCCTAGTGGTGATTTGAGCTCCCCTGGAAACATGGTTTGTGAAATTTTGGGGGAGCTCTAGAATATTGATATCATAGCCAAATAAATGTCTATTTTGGGCATGGTTTTTCTCCAATGTGTAAAATATGTTAAATATATATATAATAAATATATATATATATATATATAATTGTCATTACCGCACTAGAGCCGCTCAAAGCGTGAGTTATAGGCTGGCTGCTCTCTTAACAATCCCGTCCGCGACCAACCCCCCCCCCCCCCCCCCGTCAACAATGGTGAACGCGTGTAACCACCGCGACCCCCCCCCCCCCCCCGTTGATGGTGGTATAATTCGCACACTGTTTCAGTGTACAATACAAAATGTGGCAGTTGAAGTGGACCCCTGACCTTAAGAGTGGTCCCCTAGTAGTGCTTCCCAAAGACTGGGTCGCGACCCACATGAGTTTAATTGGGTTGCCAAATAAATGTATAAAAATAAAATAAAATAAATAAAAAAATTAAACTTTTTTTTTTTTTTTTTTACAGAAATACTTTGGCACTATTTTGTCATATATCTCTACAGTTTCTGGACTGTCTCACTTCATGCTGCTGAAACACCCAAATTTATCTTATCTTATCTCATGTGGTTAATGAATTGATTAATGTGGACTGTTCAAATTGATTGATTGATTGATTGATTTGACTGACTGTCTGATAACAACAGCTGCCCTTAAACACAAGCCTACCTGTTCGGCGTGAGCATTTAAAAAAAAAACTTTAATCAAGAAGAATGTTTTCGATAGTACTGTACCATTTCGAATTGGGTCGCGATGGTTTGTCATTAAAAAAAAAAAAAAAAAAAAGGGTCCCAAAAAAAAAAAAAGTTTGTGAAACACTGCCCTAGTAGATCTAACACCCTTTGATAAACACTTTAGACCGAGAAGGGGATGAGAGGGCAGAGTGGGGGATCAACCATTCAAGCCGTCCATATCATTGGCTCATCCGTTGACCTGCTGGTGCACTGCTCAGAATGCTGACCCTATCGGTGATGATCAACAGTCGTGATAATAGTGAACACTCTCCGACACGGGCACCTCCTCACAGGAGGAGAGAGAGGGGGAGTAGAGAGAGGGGGAGATGAGACGAGGAGGAGGAGGAGGAGGAGGAGGTCAGATGCTGGCTGTCCGGGGGATCTCCTGGGAGTCGGCGAGGTTCAGCTTCTGACTGGAGCAGAGAGTCAAGGGAGACGGGTGCTACAGCCAATCCCCATTCAACGTGCCCCCTCTAAGACCCGCCCCCCCCCCCCCCCCCGGGGCCGCCGCCGTCAGCCAATCCCCTCCCACCTCTCCCTCCAACAGCACCCCCGTCGCTCATTATACAAGCGTTAGTTCCGACCGAGTCATTTGATTGGACAAGTCAGCCAATCCCCTCCCTCGAGTCCCTCTAACACCCGCCCCCCAAGGCGACCGTCAGCCAATCCCCTCCCTCGAGTCCCTCTACCACCCGCCCCCCAAGGCGACCGTCAGCCAATCCCCTCCCTCGAGTCCCTCTACCACCCGCCCCCCAAGGCGACCGTCAGCCAATCCCCTCCCTCGAGTCCCTCTACCACCCGCCCCCCAAGGCGACCGTCAGCCAATCCCCTCCCTCGAGTCCCTCTAACACCCGCCCCCGTGCAACAACCGTCAGCCAATCAGGTCCAAAAGGATACATTGAAGAACTCAGCTCCTCCAGCTGTGGAGGAAAAAAAACAAAAATAAACTTTAAAACACGAATAATTATAAGCAGGGATGGGTTCACAATAATCAATTATTCACAAGCGAATTTAGAACATTTTGACATATTTTTCCAATTTCAAATAAACACAAATGAATTGACGGAACATTGCCACTATTATTATTATTATTATTATTATTATTATTATTATTATTATTATTTTCTGTTAATCACACACAGAAAGACAATATACACAAGCATAAATAGGAGTAGATGTGCATACAATACACACACGTGGAACGGGGCGAAGAGTCTGAGCTCTGAGGTCACGTAGTAAGTTCACAGAAGTTCAAACGCAAAGTATTAACATATTTACGAGAAGAAATTCACGAGGATTAATCCCGGAAATCGGAAAATCTGAGAATAACCCGTGATTCGTTCATAACCACCCGCTGATTACGCGGCCGTGAAAACATCGAGTCACTCCCATCCCAAATGACATCACACTAGGGATGTGAATGACTCTTCATTTTTCATGGTCGAATAATCAGTGGGTGGTATGAACGAATAATCGATTATTCGACGTGTGCCGACATTCACAAAGGCAGCCATGGATCATCGGCAAGAAAGCACTTCATATCTTAAACGCAAAAAGACTAACTTTAACAGTGATCAGTGTTTGTGCTGTATGCATATATATTAATATTTATGCTTGTGTATATTGTTTTTCTGTACATGATTAATAATAATAAAAAAAACTAATAGTGCTAAAGAACCAACATTAGTTCCGTCCGTTAATTCTTGTTTATTTGAATGGGGAAAAATGTTCACGGTCCAAATGTTAAAAATCGACTTTGACCCTCGGGAACGAATAATCGAATAATCTAATAATCTAATATTCTGACCCATCCCTACATCACACACGGGGCGGCAGTAGCTTAGGACGAAGAGGTGTCCCTGAGCAAGGAAACTCATCCTAACTGGCGCCTTAGGGAAGGTTGCTGGTCGGATCCCCGGCTCCTCCTAGTGGGTTCACTGGTAACCTGAAGGTTGCTGGTTCGATCCCCGGCTCCTCCTCCTAGCTGAGTGTGGAGGTGTCCCTGAGCGAGACGCCCTCACCCTGACCAGCTCGGCTGTCGCCCTGAGGGGTCCGCTCCGCCGTCGGTGTGTGTGTAAATGTGTGTATTGTATTGTATGTTGTGGTAGTGGTGGCTCGTTCGCGAACGAATCAGTTCGAACGAACGACGAATTAAAACGGACGAACCGACCCGATTCGCCGCTCTCGTTCGTCGTCGTTCGTTCTCCGAGACTCGACTCCCAGCTCCGCCCACTAGTCGCTGAGTCGTTCACTGACTGTGTTTTAGCGGTGAAGACTCGAGGACTGAGAAGTCACGAGAGTCAGGCCGGGCAACAACATCCCGATTCCGAACATGAAGCGCTCCTCAGCTAAAAGGAACTTAGTTAATGTTGTGTTGATTGATGACCGTTTGCACCGTTGCACGATCGTGATTCGTTTGAACGAGAACGAGGGAGGAGCCGAGTCTGACCGACTCAGTGACTGAGAATCATGATTCACCGCTACTGGAAATGCGAACGAACGAACGACTCTTCTTGGCGAACTGACTGACACAAACTGATTCATTCAAACGGTCTTAAGTCCCTCCCCTCCTACTTGTTGTACGTGTGTACGTCCTGCCACTGAATGGACGCACTTATTGTATGTCGTACTCAGCTGTGTAGCGTCTTATCCTAGCTGTCGTCGTTGTGTATGGGGAATGGGTTAACCTAGTCTCTCTCTCTCTCTCTCTCTCTCTCTCTCTCTGGGTTAACCTAGTGATGGTTAGTGTATACGGTGGAATGGGTTAACCTAGTGATGGTTCGTGTATACGGTGGAATGGGTTAACCTAGTGATGGTTCGTGTATACGGTGTAGGGATGCACCGATCCGACTTTTTCAGTTCCGATGCCGATACCGATGCCTTGCGTATCGGTCGATACCCGATATCGATCCGATATCAGTCAGCACGTTTACATGCAGAGTCATAATCGGGTAACTAAACAAATAAGAACGCAACAGGACTTGTAAAATGCATGTAAACACCTTCATCCAATCTACTTTGCACAGAAATCGGCACGTGAACGGACAAGCTAAATCAGATAAGAACACCTAGATAAGTCGTCCATAGTCTGGTCTCTACCTGCATGTAAACGGCATGTGTCGGAGTTTGCGTTCTGCG
Organism: Micromesistius poutassou; assembly: GCF_964030765.1. Lineage (NCBI taxonomy): Eukaryota > Metazoa > Chordata > Actinopteri > Gadiformes > Gadidae > Micromesistius > Micromesistius poutassou. The sequence goes on along the minus strand of NW_028178806.1, from coordinate 50,972 downwards.
CATGCTCGAAATCATTTCCAGAGGCCGTAGGCCGGAAGTAGGAGACGGTATACGTGTTGTCGTCGCCGTCGGAAAACGAGAAACGGCGATTTATTAAGAAAGGTGGCGCAGAAGATAGAGGAAGCCGGTGAATGTAGTTAGCCCTTATAAGAAGCGTATCCCTGGCTTCACCCAAGGCTGAATTAAAAGTACATGTTTACCTAAACGTGGGTCATCAATGAGGTTGTTAAGTAGTAACTTCGGGCACATCTGTTAAAATAAACGTTTATTTCTTCCGACGTCTTTATGATCTTTATTCGTTCATTGCGCCGCGGCCGAACTGACGGGGATATTCTCGGATATTATGAATCTAAGACCGCGTCGGGTTCTCCGACTCTCGGGTACTTCCACAACAAGTAAAGACTCGTAGTGTGGTTTATCTTCGGCCATGGGGGAGAAGGAATTGGGGGAATGCCGTATACGGACGGGCGCCGGAGGGGCTGCTCCGGCGGGAGAAAGATGTTTCCAGCAGACAGTTGTCAACTCACTTCGGGTCGGCGATTTATTTTAATATTTTAATATTTTATTTTTTGCCGGCGCAGAAGATGGAGGAAGCCGGTGTCGTGCCAATGTAGTCACCCCCTATAATAAGTGTGTAATCATCAACATGCATTCGGTACACACTACGCTTCGATTTCACCCAACGCTGAATTAAAAGTACATGTTTTTCTAAATGTTGCTCATCAACGAGGTTGTAAAGTAGTAACTACGATCTTTATTCCTTCATTGCGCCGCGGCCGAACTGGCGGGGGTATTCTCTGATATTATGAAACACGACATGGAGGAGAAAGCGATGTTTTCAGCAGACAGCCGTCAGTTCACTCCGGGTCCATATCATTTCTCAGACGCTCCATTGTTCCGACATCTCGACCGTATCCGGCAGAGCCAGCTCCTCGGGCTGGACGACCGAGGCAACGCTCGCTTTACACGCGTTGCAAACAGCCGTCGAGCTAGTTGGTGTGGGGAGGCTGAAATATCTCCAAATCACAGACCCCTTCGTGCGCCCCCATGTCTGTCGCAGCAACTCCACTCAATGCTCGCGCGTCGCGGCATGCATGACGCAGCCCGTGTCGCGTAATACGTTTTAAAATATTATTTAAAAAGGGACGGCTCGGTCTTACGGATCGGTTTGCTTTTACAGATACCCGATCCAGCTAAAATGTTGATATCGGGGCCGATATCAGATCCTAATATCGGATCTTGCATCCCTAATATGGTGGAATGGGTTAACCTAGTGATGGTTAGTGTATACGGTGGAACGGGCTAACCTAGCGACGGTTAGTGTGTACGGTGGAACGGGTTAACCTAGCGACGGTTAGTGTATACGGTGGAACGGGTTAACCTAGCGACGGTTAGTGTATACGGTGGAACGGGTTAACCTAGTGATGGTTCGTGCTTGGCTCTTGGTTCTGTGAACACCCTCACTGTACCCACAGAGGTATACTGTCGCGTCTCTTTCTAAAGACCATTGCGAGTCTCTCTGGATGAAAATGTGGGCGTAGACGTCGGCGGCGCTGACGCGGGCCCTCACGTTGGTGAGCAGCTTGTCCATGTTGCCGTCGCGCGCCGCCTTGCGCTGGTCGTCGGCCATGCCGTCCGCCTCGCCGTAGAGGTCAAAGTGCAGCCGCGCCAGCTTCTCCTGCATCTCCCGCACCTGCTCCATCTGGTCGATGGAGCACTCGTTGCCTAGGCGACGAGGGGGAGGAGACGAAGAGAGAGAAAAGGGCGGGGTTAGGACGCAGAATGATGACAGTTGAGGTCAGACTGGGCGTAACGGTCGTGGATGGGATTCTCGCGACGCGTCCTTCCCTGCTGATGAAGGGAGTTTAGCTGGAGGCCTGGGGGGGGTGTCATTAATATATGTCTGTGTCTGTCTGTCTGTGTGTGTGTGTCTGTCTGTCTGTCTCTTTCTGTCTGTGTGTGTGTGCACGCTCGTGTGTGTGTGTGTACATAACTGCTTGAAACGTGTTTGCGTGTTGTGTTCATCTCTCTGTGGTTCTGTGAATGATGAATAAAATGAATAAAATGTAATCTTATTAAAACAAGCATCACTTTTAAATGAATAAAATGTAATCTTATTAAAAAAAAGCATCACTTTTAAATGAATAAAATGTAATCCAATTTAAAAAAGCATCACTTTTAAATGACTAAAATGTAATCTTATTTAAAAAAGCATCACTTTTAAATGAATAAAACGTAATCTAATTTTAAAAAGCATCACTTTTAAATGAATAAAATGTGATCTTATTTTAAAAAGCATCACTTTTAAATGAATAAAATGTAATCTATTAAAAAAAGCATCACTTTTGAATGAATAAAATGTCATCTTATTTTAAAAAGCATAACTTTTAAATGAATAAAATGTAATCTTATTTAAAAATGCATCACTTTTAAATGAATAAAATGTAATCTTATTTAAAAAAAAAGAATCACTTTTAAATGAATAAAATGTAATCCAATTTAAAAAAGCATCACTTTTAAATGAATAAAATGTAATCCAATTTAAAAAAGCATCACTTTTAAATGAATAAAATGTAATCCAATTTTAAAAAGCATCACTTTTAAAACGGGCCCTACCGAACGCCTGCAGCTTCCCAGAGTGGAAGTCGTTGAGGAGCCCCAGGAGGCCCTTCTCCATCTCCTGGACGTCAGACACGTCCGTCAGGAAGGAGTGCTGGATGACGGGGGCCCCGGGGCCCGGCGCGGGGGTGGCTTTGGCCCCCGAGGTCGGCAGGGACTTGGATTTCTCCCGGACGCCCCTGAGACGAAAGGGGCGGGGTTTAGGGAAAAGGAACGACGAGACGACGCACTCATAACTAATTAATTAACCAATTAATTAACTAATGAATTAACTAATTAATGCTGTTCTTATGGACTTTAGTCTCGCACTGCTAAACTTTTCATATTATCTCTGTGTTTTCATTTTTTTCTTTTGTGTTTATGTTTTATAAAACAAAAGATGTTACGATATTATAGGTTGACATTAGTCTAATATGCTTATACATCTTTTTACATTATTGTGGACATTTTAGTTTTAACTTGCACTGCTGTACTTTTTATATTATTGCTGTGTTCACATTATTCTCTTTCATTGTACATATTTAATGCTGGTTTCTAGACTTTATGCTTGCAATCACTTTTTATATTATTACTATGTTTACATTATTCTCTTATATGTTTATAATGTTTTATAAAATGTAAAATATTACATTATTATAGGTTGACATTAGTCTAATGCTTATACATCTTTTTACATTCTTGTGGACATTTTAGTTTTAACTTGCATTGCTGTACTTATTATTACTTATTATTATTATTACTACTTATATTATTACTGTGTTCACATTACTCTTTTATTGTTAATAGTTAATGCTGTTTTCTATCCTTGCAATGCTATACTTTTTAAATTATTACTATGTTTACATTATTCTCTTTTATTGTTAATAGTTAATGCTGGTTATCTAGACTTTATCCTTGCACTATTGTACATACTTATACATCTCTGTTTACATTCTTGTGGATATTTTACTTGTTATCTTTCATTGTCTATATTATACACACACGTGGATGTTTTATCACCTTGTATGCTGTCTTTAAGCTACTGCAACTTTGAATTTCCCCTAGGGATCAATAAAGTATACATTTATCTATATAACTGTGTTCACACATACACAGACATTCATATTGGCTAACATTAACAGTCAAAAGTAGGACAGGATGCATAGTCCTAATAAGGTCATGGGCGTGTCATGACGTTTTGAATGCCTTTAGTAAATAGACATTAATATTGACCAAAATATATTAATAATAATAAGAATTATTGATTTTTCGTGCTTTTCATTTCATTTTGTATTTTTGATACGTTTGATTTCTATTGACTGTCTGAAATAAATGTAATCAATTCAACATTAACAACCGTCAACGATAAGTCAGGTACACACATCCTAATAAGGTCATGGGCGGAGGAGTACCTCCTGCTCTTGGACCG